>NC_061116.1:101667710-101797689 GCF_002878395.1 Capsicum annuum | reverse complement strand
AAAGTGGATTTCAAAACACTATGACCATTAGGTCAAAACATTTCTCATTAATCTCAAAATTTTAAAATCATGGGTGCTTATAGCATAATAGTTCATAAAATTACAAGTCTCAAGTAGGGCTTAATGATCCATAATTCAATCTCAAGTTAAAACACAGCATAATGCATAATAGATAGCATATAAATTCGTAATTCATGTAGAATTCTTGAAGTTACAACAATTTATCTCAAAATATCAACATACTTATAAACTTCTATTTTTAGAACATTGAAACTCTTAAATTCTCAAGGAGTAACAACATAGGGTATAAAGACAGCTTCAATTTCTTAATAAAACATGTAAAATCATGCTATTTAACTTTCAATTCAATCAATATCAAGATATTGCAATCAATAACAATGGGTGAAAAACCCTAATTCAATATCATGTAAAATCTCATAGATTGTAGAGAATTATAGTTTAAATAAGCCTTTGGGCACAAGGGTGAAAAGATTACACTTGTTCAAAACCCCACATATCTTAGATTATGAAATTGGGTGAACAAACTTGCTTGAAACTCTTCTTCTTAATCTTGAGAGAGTGTCCTTGCAATCCTCGAAATTGGGAAACTTAAATCTCAACTCAATTTATAGAATCTATGGTGAGTTCTTGGATTTCATGGAGAAGGGTTTTAGATTTAATCTTGAGGGAGAAACCCTAGCTCTCTTGTGTTTTGGATGATGAATGAAGTCATTTACTCCACTTGGAATATATCTATTTGATAAAAGAGTGGAAAGACCAAAGATTCCCTTTAAAAAAAATGAGCTAAAATACTGAACGGGGGCTGTAACGATCGAAGTGATGGTCCATTACTAGTCTGACGATCCATCGGATCATCTGTCGCACATCAGTTAGAAAAAGAACACACGGCCTCAGTGTGACAGTATCAGTGATGGTCTGTCACAAACTCGATGTTCCATCAAATCATTCATCGCATGTTGGCCAAGATGAGGCCACACTGCCTCAGCGGCGATGGTCTCAGCGACGGTCCGTTGCAGTCTCGATGGTCTATCGTCCTATCCATCGCACTTGGGCCAGAAAAGAAAGCTACTTCCTTGTTTATGATGGTTCAGGTGATGGTCCATCGCACACTCGACAGTCTATCAACCTGTCAGTCGCAGCTGGGCAGTTACGATAACTCTTGCTAAAATAGCCATAACTTCCCACCCTAATGCCAGATTTGGATGAAATTGGTATTGTTGGAAAGATATTTCAATTATATACATCATAGGAATTCATTTTTAGGAAAATTCAACAATATCAAAACACTAATCACTTAGAAAACCTCTTCTCAATCTTTTAGTGTTGGAATTACACTTCATTTGACACGCTCAATGATCAAACTACAAGGGAACTTTGTGGGGTCTTACAATTATCAGGCAGTTCATTTGATTTTTAGAGCCAATTTAAGTTTTGAAGACTTCGACGGTTAGAATTGGATACTAGGACAAAACCTTAGTCAACGACCTCGTATGCTAATTTTGGTAGTTTTAATAGTTCTAGAACATCTATTTTAGGATAGGTGGACCCTTGGTTTGGGTCCCAAGGCTTTTGTACTCATTTCAAGCTATTAGATGAAAGTTAAGAAAAATAGCACTTGGGTGTGGGACCTATTTTTCATCAAAACGACCTAGGATAGAAATTTTGACTAGGCCATTCAGTCTTGAACGTCAAATTTGATTGGATAGCATAATTTATTTGTATATATGGTATTTCAGATGAATCCCGAGGGGTTGATGGAGACCTACAATTTCCCAGTCTTCAGCTAGTGATGGTGTATTTTCTTAAGAGCCTATTAGGTCAATTAAGTGAAGCTGCTAAAGCAGCTAGCTGGTTGCTTAAGCGGCCTGGCTTGCTTAGCAGGTGACTCTTAATCGATGGCCACTTAATCAGCCAAAGCTCGCTTAATTGAGCCACGTAGTAGTTGCCAAATATTAATAAAATGGAACTTTGTCTCTTAAGCGATGACCACCTAAGTGACCCAGTATCTACTTAAGCGAACCATTGTCCTCTTAAGTTACACTAGGTACTTATAAATTTCCCACTTAGCCCATTTTCTCTCTTTTTTCAGCCACTTTTAAGAAAGTAAAACCCTAGAAGCTATGAAAACTTAGGAGAAATACTAGTGGGTTATTTTGGGGTATTTGCAAGCTAGAATATAATATTTTTTCTATGAATTCTTTGTAATTTTTCATCAATGCCAAGGTTAATATCTCTTAATTTTACTAAAATTCCTAGAATATTAGTGGGTTAATTGTAGAACCATTTGAGCTCAAAATTCACTCATTCTTGAGGGTAAATGTTCCTTGAGCATAGAGGAATGTGTTGTAAGTTTTGAAAGTTCAATTTCTCAAGTGAGTTCCACATGGGTTTTCCCATAATTTTGGACCAAAAAAATAAAAAATTTAATATGGGCATCGTTGTTCTCATTTTAATGAGTAGATTATGATTTTTGTAGAATGGAATCTTGCAGAATCTTGTCGAAAGGGAAATCAATGGTTTAGCAGATTGTTTGGGCTATTCTTCTGCGTTCAAGTAGGCTAAGTTTACCTTCCTCATAGATTGAACTATTTCATAGTATATTTATAATATTATTCAAGATATAGGATGGTAATTAGGTATTTGAGGTATAATAGGAATAATTAGTATTATTTGGACTGTTTAGACTATTCGTAAGTTGTAATTTAGGCAAAATTGACATAGTAGCTCATGATTTAAGGTAGAATTGTGACTTATTTAATATGTAGAAGTAAATGTAGAAACCTTGGCCTAGTCTGAGGTAGAATTATCCTTAGAATAGATTTTGAGGATTATAAGTGGGCCTCTCCAGCCCACCTTAGGCCAAGATTCGTGTTAGCTCTTGTAGACTTCTATACGCATGTTATACCCCTTGAAATTCTTATTTTAGACTTTGAGGATATTAGATACATGATATTTATGTTGGTTTGGTACTTAGGAGTTAGTTCTTATTCTGAGCCAAGTTATGTGGTTATTTGATATTGAGTTTCGGTTCAAGTCCATCAATTGATGATAATATTGATGACATAAGTTTCGGTTTAAGTTTGGCAAATAAAGATGATTGGTGATGATATAGAGTTTTGGTTTGATTCCGCCATAAAGTTTTTTTATGATATGATACGATATTGATTGTTTCATGGTTATGGCTTGATATTTGGTAAATTTATGGAACTTTGGTTACTTACTTTCCTTTGATTGCACCCTCTTTGCTTATAGAGGGCGTGTTGGGTTATTTACTTTTCTTATTTGATGGCTTATAAGGGAAAATTTTGTAGTATTAATTATGCTTCCTTTCATATTATATTTGTTTCAATTATTTATTTACATTGTTAGAGCTTATTTTTAGGTTTGACCTTTTACCTTGACTTAGCTTATATATCATATATTCTTATCATATCTATATCGAGATTTAGATAAGTAGGCCAATCATTCCTACTAAGTACTCATGGTTTTTGTACTTATACTACACTGTCTGTATCATTTTAGTGAACACCTGAGTACTAGTGGATGCCTGATGATGCTCAAACTACACACATAAAGTGTAAGTGATCATCATTTGTATAGCAACCTAATAGAGGTTGGGGTTAAGTCCATAAGGAGTGAAAACATGGATTTCAATACTCAAAAGTGTTAGAAGTAACTAGGATTTGACCCATAATGTGTGGTAAACAAACATGAAAATAGAAATCGGTGGTTTGTTTGAATGATTTTGAATTTAGCAATTTTGTAGCTTGAGAATACTATTTTGAAGCTAAAAATAATTAGAGATTAACCAAGTGTAGATGAGACTTAGGGTTATGCCTTACAAGGTGTGGCTTCATGCATGGGTATTTGATTATTTGTCCAAATTTAGCTAAAATTCATGGGTAGGCTAGATCTAGATGTTTTAGTGTCAATTTTTCAATGGAACACTAAATATCACAAATGGGTTCTTTCAGACACCTCATAAGTGTAAAAAGTTTACCAATTTATTACTTCAATTAACAGTTTTATGACTAAGAGATGCTATAAAATGAACTAATTCAAGATATTATTCACATCCTTTCCTCACCCATATTCCCTCTGTCAAGGATTATATGGGTTGTAAGGTAATTGGGTTTTACAATTCCAATCCTTACTTAAAACCTTGAATGAATGCAACACCCATATCAAATAGCTATTTCAAAAGACAAATAAACAAAATCCACGCACTAATTACAACCTATTCAAGCATATACCCAAGAAGAAGAATTAGCTACTCATAGAGAGAGAAAGTAGAGATATACAAAAATTTCCATCAAATTAATCCATAGAATATAAAGAAAATGCAAATTCAATATTTAATTTCAATAAATCTTTAGTAGAAAACTAATTGTTCACTTGAGAGTAACTCTCATGTGTTTTTAGCTCAAGAATTGTACAATAATAGTTCAATGATGGTGGAAATGAGCTAAAACCCCTCTTTTTGACCCTAATTTCACATTTTCAACATATTACAATAATGTTACCACATACTTGATCTACTTGAGTGGATTTAAAGTAGATCAAAGCAGATAGGGATGCTTTGGACATTTTGGCCACCCGTAGTGTTTTTGACATTTTGGCCAGACACGTCCATGTGATCTTTAGGGCTCTATTTCATTTATACTTGATCTTCCATTGACTTGAGTGGCTTGATAATCTTCATTTTAAACCTTTAGTTTCACAAATGGGCATTATACATGATATTAACACTAAATCAATCAAAAAATCATGATAAGTTTAGCTTAAAAGGTGTTGACAAGTCATCAAATTGATGACTTATCTTTGCTGCTAATGTAACGATCATGTTGAGTTAAGTTTAGAGATAGGGTGAGCTATTGGAGTCAGTGTTCCCCTTTTCCCTGTTGCTATTTAAGTCTAGTCTTTCACTATTTGAGACTGATGTATATTGACCATTAAAGTACTTATGTTCCTTTTTTTAGGGGCTCTTGTACCTACACTACTAGGTCGTGGATGGTTATTGATATTTTATATATATTTAATATTATTATTGTAAGTCTTTACTTACAAATATCCATTTTTTACACCCTTTTTAACAAATTAATCCATTGATTATAGCTCCGGGCTATGGTTTAGCCTACCTATTGTTAGGATAAAGTAGGTGCCATATCATGACTCATAAATTGGGTCGTGACAAGGCATGTTATGGAGGATCACTTATGTGCAAAAGTATTTATTCAAGTATACAATAGGTGGGTGTAATGTCCTAATTTTTTGCACCGGATCGCTACATAGTGCCCATGATCCCGAGGGACAACAAGCTAATATATGACTGATATATGTACCTGTATAGTGCTTTATATGATGTAATTATCTACAAAACATGAACAATAGGCCATAAGGTTCAACTACATAGAATATCTGACAAATCATAACATCCATATGGGGTAACGAATACCCAAAACAACTGAAATCTGAATTAAATTTGAGCTAAATCTGAAATCCTCTAAATACTGTCTGAATAAGAAGTTGAAGGAATATGTCTCCAATTAACTCTGTCTAGCAAAATTGAACTAAATTAATAAATGAAATAAATAATATCGTCCTTGAATGGATGAATACTCACTGTAACTCTACAACTGGAATGCTACTGCTACTGCTTATCTGGAGCTCGTAGTTGTGAACCTATGGTGTAAGGTGAAATAAATCACCATAGCACAAATGCGTTGGTACAGCTGGGAGTACTGAGTATATGAGTGAGGCAGGCTAAATGCAAAAGGGTTTACATGCATGAAGGATGCTAATTGACTGAATGATATGAACGTAAGAGTGCAAACATGCATACATAGTAACTGAGATCATGATTACATGATATCTAGATATGGACACTAATACATGATCTACTAATATCTAGAATGACAAATACTAAAATTTTGCTAACATAGATGACTATGTTTGACAATTCTAAATCTAATAAAACTATCTGTGTTTCGTTCTGTAATTGAATTGACTGTATCTGATAGTCCTGATATACTGAAATCTGAAGAACTATCTAAGTTCTTTTACTGATACTGGGACTGAAACTTTGGGAGGTAGTTATTTGACTGACATGCCCTAATAAAGAATATAGCTAAGTTGGGGTCCAATCTCTGCCCCGACTGGAAGGGTGTCAATACCGCGCCACTTGTAAGGATAGCTGTGAGTGACCCTTAGCTGGCAGGTACTCAAAATGAGAATGGTGGGAACCCTAAACTGATGGATTAAGCCACCTCATCAACCCTAATCTGATAGGTTAAGATATCTCAACCTACGTTGGCTATGTAGTTCTGGAACACAAGGATGATTACTAAGAATCACACCCTAAACTGGCAGGTGAGTTTCCATCCTTAGGTTCATTCGGTGCTAACTTTTACTCCTATCTGAAGAGACTAAATATGATTTAACTGACGGTACATAAAATGAGTAACTAACTTTCGTTGACTGACGGATTAGTGATAATATTTGAGAATTAACTGAGATCATGAGATTTTTTAGGACTGAGTTCTATAGATCATGGCTTGACTGAGATTATCGTGATAACATGACATGGCTCTGGGCGCATAGCTATATCTTTCAGGTACAAGTACCCCCAGGACTTAATGGAAGAAAACTGACACACATGACTGACTTGATCGTACGAGTAGAGTCCACATTTTATCATATCATGAGTAGGGGATTTCACACTAAGCATAGTTCTCAACATCTTATACATGGAAGGTATATTTATACAACATGTATATACTTGAAAAGTTTAAAATATCATGGTCAATGCATATCACTCACAATTCATGGGAAATCGTAAAGCATAGAGCATGAACTTGTCATTTAAGCACTATTAAATCATGGGACATGAATTCTATCATCTAGGCAAATTATTAAACACTTTGCATGTATCTTTTATCTTAAGTGTGTTCTGAATTTCACCATATTAAGCCACATAAGGATCATGGGTTTCAACTAACAAACACATATACTTTATGAAATCACCTTTAGATATCATCTTGAAACTTAAACAACAATCATCAACATGTACATGCTCATATCACAACAAGACAATCAGAAAATAATATTTAAAACATATTTCTTAAGCTCTATGAATGAAATGGATCCATAGATGAACACTACACATACCTGACTCAAGGTTCTTGATATTTTTGAACTTGAAGGATTTGAAATCCTTTGATTTTTGAAGAATATTGGGTCTTGTTCTTGGAGATTAAATTTAGAGAGAAACCCTAGTTTTTGTTTGTGAAATAATAATGAGCAAAATGGCTGAATTCGGACTCATCTGGGTATATATAAAAGAGTGGTAAGTAACCCAAATACCCTTGTTAAAATGTCCTGGAAGTAAACTGAATGTGGCATGTGACGACCCGACTGATGATCCATTATTTTGACCGCCATACATGGACCAAAAATGGGGTTCACGGGATAAGAGTTGACGGCCTGGATGACGGTCCATCAAAAATCTAACAGTCCATCAACTCGTCCGTCAATCCTTACCCGAAACGTGGCCCTACTTCCTTGGCTATGATGGTCAAAGTGGTGGTCCGTCACTTTTTTAGCGGTCTGTCAACTTGGACTTCGTACCTGGGCATTTCGGTTAGTTCTGAGTAAAACATCCATAACTTCCTCGTCTAGTGTCGGATTTGGATAAAATTGGTATCGTTAGAAAGCTAACTTAATTTCCCACATTACAGAAAGTATAAATCTCAAAAATACCATAGGTACAAAAATTAGATTTGTATTTCGAAGCAAGTACTAGCATCCTTGAGATGATTTCTAGCTAGGAATAAGCATGGGTATAACAGTAGGTTTGTCAAAGTGAAAGATTATCCTTAAGAACACTGTATTAAAGCAATAATGATGAAAATTTTGTCCTGAATGTTTAGATTGATGGACTACTTTATGGTACATTATAAATATAGAGGATAATTCATGGCATAAAGAAAGAGTGAGAGATGGACTATCTAAAAATACAAAGTGGTTCTTCAAATTAGTTGAAGAAAGGAAAAAGGAGTTATATCTAGGGTCTGAGAAGTTCATCAAGTTGGGATTCACCATTCAATTATACTTTCTTAAAATCCTATATGGGTTAGGTAATGTGGCATTTTCAAACATGTTAGACTTGTTTAAAGAAGTTTTCCCTTTGCCCAATTGCCTAACGATTTCTTAAGGCTAAGAGAATGATAAAAGATTAGAATCTCGGTCAGGAAAAAATATATTTTTGTTCTCACTATTGAGATAACACAGAGATTGTAAATCCAAAAACTAGAGTATGAGCTTAAACTAATGCAAAATAAAAAATTAAGAATATAGTTAAAAAGTCAAAATAGGAATAAAAATAAGATTAAGATCTTATAAGTTCCAACTAATAATGAATTGGTTATAGATGAACCAAACACCTTTACTTAAGAGATTAATCAAGTTTAAATGGATCTTAACTATTTTGTGACAACAATTAGCATGAGTACTCATCGCCTTCTAAGAAAACCTAGCAGTAACAAAAGATATAAAAACAAGAAGTTATCTGACAACCTTATACTATGAACTAGTTAGGTTGAAATATAAATCTCAAAGTAATCTATCATAAAGGTTAAAATGAACTCTCAATATATTAATATTCTTAAAAACTAATTTACAATAGGATAAAGCACTCATTTGTATAGTAGTAAAGAAGGGGTTGGTCAAAATATCATTAAATAAAATGATACTTCCTAGAAGACTACCCACACATCATTCTATAAAGTCAACATAGAAAAAAACAACTATTACATGTAATAAAAGATTGCAACACATAAAGTACTAGGAAGTCAACATAGAATAAAACAACTATTACATGTAGGTTCAAGAAGCTAATTAAAAGCAGACCAACATTGAGTCTTTTTTATTTTTGCTATTTTGGGCCCATTCTACCTTATATTGGACTTTAATTTAGGCCTCCAATTAGATGTAAGACTTGGGAAAAATGACTTCATTGGGTTGGATTCTTCATGCTAAAGTGTGGAAAAGGATAAGTGCTCACATGTTTCTTTAACTATAGAATTTTTGTCTTATTTTTTAGATCCTTTTTTGTAGGTTCAATTCATGCCACTTTTAAAGAAAATTTCTTTGATCTGTATCTTGACTATGGTATATCAAATAATGGGGTTAAGTTGTTTAGTAAGAGAAAATATGGTATGTTTGTTTGGTATTCAAATACTTTCAGTGTAGGTAGCAATCTCTCTTATTTAAGGAGCTTATGAAATTTTTTTTCTATTCTTTTATGTACAAACGCCCATTTTAAATATCAATGGATTGTATCATCCAATCCAACAATGTAATCACCAACATAAGAACTAAAAACATAAATCATAAGCTCCTTAAATAAAGAGGATCATCACCTAGACTAAAAGAATATGAATACCAAACAAACATAACATATTCGCTCTTGCTAAACAACTTAACCTCATTATTATATATGCCATAGTCAAGATATGGGTCAAAAGAAATTTTTTTAAGAAGTGGATTGGATTGAACCTTAAAAAAAAAAGATCTGTAAAATAAGACAAAAATTCTATAAAGTTAGAAACATGTAAGCACTTATCCTTTTCTACACTTGAGATATCACCTTTTTCATTTATCTAACTATTCTTATTTATTGCACTAAAATCTATATGTCTTATTGAATTTATTGACAATTCTCCATTGGTGTTCTAAAACTATAAGGTATTAGAGAACACTTTAAATCCTTCTCTAGTTTCTTCGTATAATGGTTACTATACACTTTTAAATCTTGACAAGGTAGATCTTGAACTTACAAAGTTTAATTCCTTCCATTTAATAATATTGATCAGCCATTGATGATATCATTCCCCTCTCTTCAAAAAAATTCATCCTCAAAGTCAACGTTGCATCAAATAAGGAAAGATAAAAAAATATTAGAGGTAGCATTAACTTCACACTCACTAGGAAGATCAAGTTTGTAAGCATTGTCTCCAATCCTTGCAAGGAGTTCAAATGGCCCATCTCATGTTGAAACGAATTTGGATCTTATTTTTATAGGATACCTTTGAATCCTAAAAAACACACTCTTATGATATAGTGAATCATCATATATTCCGAAATAGACTACTCTCTCAACCGATTCACTACTCACTAAGAAAAAAGAAAAAAAATATTCAAAATATTTCAAAACATCACTATGCTTGAAGAATAAAACCTGCATATTTAATTCGTGACACGGCAAAAATTCAGGGGTTTCTTGTGAGGCAACCCAAGTTAAGGCAGTTATTATGATTTTTAAATTTTTCTTTTATATCACCCTTGGTTTTGTTTTTGTTTTGTGTTGATCGGTTGAAAAAAAGTCTAAGAACCTGAGATCTTAGCTGATGAGTATGGAAAAATATAATTGTAGGGTCCTGTATAACTCCTTGATGGATATGATGCTACTAGCTAGGCCTAGAGGCCTCAGAGAGCAATACTATTCTACAATCTTTGATTTATACTTTGGGGACAAAGTATTATTTTAAGTGTTGAGTGGGGAATCTTCAAATTTTCAATCTGAAGTGCACTATGGGATTTTTATTTTATTTATTTTCTATTTTTTACTAAATTTTTCAAATCACAAAAAGATTTTATCTTTGTTATTTCAAGTTTTTGTTGGCTTATTTGTTTAGTAGAATCACACTTGATCCACCCCCTCGATTTTTCATTTTAGTTCTTTATCGAGGGGGTTCCCTTTGAACCCAATATTTGTTTTGATATTTAGAAGTAATTTTAAAATTATTATCATTAGGAATAAATAGAGATGCTTTATCTAGGTGCTACACATGATTACTTATTGCAAGTGATGTTGAATTCTAAGGCATGATGTGAAAAATTAAATGACTTTATGAGAAACTTATGCTCTTTTATCTGGCTTTTGTGTGATTTTGGCTTTATAATGACCCTTCAATTGATTTCTTTGATTCTCATACATTTTAAGTATTTTGAATCTTCCACAGTAGTTACAGGTCATTTATGACTTGTCAAAACTATCGGTTTGGTTATCGGATAGTTCATTTGGAATTTAGGCTCATTTTCTTATTATGGAGCTTTAACTATGTAGGATTTGGTCTCAAGACAAAACACCTAGTAAATGACCTTATAT
Organism: Capsicum annuum; assembly: GCF_002878395.1. NCBI lineage: Eukaryota > Viridiplantae > Streptophyta > Magnoliopsida > Solanales > Solanaceae > Capsicum > Capsicum annuum. The sequence continues at coordinate 101,786,501 of NC_061116.1, read as the reverse complement.
GAGAAATTTGACAGCACTATTAGATCAAAAATATTGATTTTAGGTAGGGGACCCTTGGTTAAGGTCCTGAGGCTTACAAACTCATTTTGGGCTATTCAACAAATTATATAAAAAATAGAACTATAGGGGTGTGCCACACATTTGGTCAAAACAATCTATGATGAAAGATTTGATGATTCTATTGGATCCAAAATGTATTTTAGTCAATTTTCACTATTGATTATGTTCATAGGGTTCCATATGAGTTTTAAGGGTAAAAAATAAGTTTCAAAAGTTGTAGATATTGGTGTGGCCACTTAAGCAGTTATTGACCATTTGACCAGGTTGCATAAGTGAAAATTTAGAAGTTTAAGTGGTATTTGACCCTTATAACATGTCGCTTAAACAATCAAAGTGTCATTTAGGTGACCATTGATGCGTATAAGACCCAAATCGAACCCTTTTCATAGTTTTGATGTTTGGGGAGCAAGGAAGCTCTGATTTTGATGATTTTTGATGTATTTTTTCTAGTATAATCATTTTCTATAAATTTATAACTCTATTTACCCCGTTTCCCAAGAACTAGTATCTTATTATGGTTTCAACCTTAGTTTAGAATCAAAATCCTATTTTCACCATTTTTAGGGCTTGGGAGCTTGGATTTCGGTGATTCCAAAGACATTTCTTCCATGAGTAAGTTTTCTAATCTTATAATTAACATTTTCCCCTTAATTTAATCTTCTAAACAACTTGAAATTCTTGATTTCAAAATGATTTTTGAGGGTTTTTATCGGTAAACTTTGAAAATGATTTATCTTTGATTTGAACCTCATTTTTAACTCATTTTTGCTTTTTAGTTGTGGACTCCTATGAGTATGGGGAACATAGTTATAAAATAAAATTATTATTCTACGTTTTTTATTTTTGGATCCATTTTTGGGGTTCGTTTCTAGACCCGTTTTGGATATAGCAATATGCATCTTATTATTCTCATAACAATGTGTAGATTACTATTTTGATAGCATGATGACATTTTGATATCATGGAGTGAGGGAGGATTTTTGTAAGAAATTCAAAGATTGTGGTTTGACATCGAGGTATGCTTTTGTCTACTTTTCTTCATGAAATAGTGTAATTATATGTTGCATGTTAGATAGGGATATTAAGATATGATTATGGGTAGTACATCATGACTTAGCTAATTTATGAGTTCGAGGATAGAAAGGTGAATTAGCCCTTATGGTGAAATATTCTATATGTTTTTAGGATCATATTACCATAATTTGTTAGTATGTTTAGACATAGTTTAGGTTAATAATCCTTTTGCATAAGGTTTACCACACTACTTGGTGGAATACGATTGTTTTTAAATTATGATATGATTATGTCATCTATGTATTACTAGTCCCAAGGTCTTGATTGTGATATATGTTGGATTCTGGGTAACTTATTTACCTTTGTAAAGCGCAAGGTTTAGTTTATTAATATTTTGATGCTTATAATGGTATTGTTTGGATACTGGTGATGGAATGCATAGATTTAGTACATTCATTCTCACTTAATAATACAATTCTAAATAAAAATATAGTTTTACTACTACTTTCCTAAAAAGGGATTTAATCCAACTTTACTCTTAAAATGGATTCTTTAATAATAGAAATCATACCATCTTAACAAATAATTTATGGGATTTTAAGCCTAAAAATGATGTTTTAGAGATTTGACCAAGATTGATTCCAATCCAAAGTATACTATTATTTACCTCAGTCGAGAGAGATTTTGACCCTTTCCACAGTCTTATGATAATTTAACCCTAGAATTTCCCTTAAGTAATGAATTATAGATTTACAGAATCATTTAGCCACAGTTTGAGTCTATGAATTTACATATATATATATCTTTAGTATTAGATGGAGTAGATTGATGATGATGATGATAGTTATTAAAAATCCTAGATCAGGACCAGGTCAGTTTATATGGGTAATCCCAAACTGCCTAGGTTCCTCTTCATCTGTTGGTAAATATGTTAGAGAAGAGTGGTCATCATAGGTCCTACCTTTGCAAGCTGTCAAGCTGGAAGAGGTATATACACTAGGTTACATTATGGTACTTAGTTCGATTATAGTAGTATGGGTTATACATTGCATTTATCCTTGCATACACATTGCCTTTCATAAGTATGCACCTATATTTATCAGCTTTATAGGGATTGCCTAGGTATATGTAATGTGTATTACTTGTGATGTATTTTGTGTTGATCGAACCTTCTAGATTATGGGGCTCAATATAGGCATAGCTTATCCGATCTTGCTGATTACCTTATATTGTTATTATTATTATGATTAGCTCATTATGAGTTATTTATTAGACTGGTATTGATATTGAGGTATGATTATGATTTATTTATCTTATAATAATTTTATAATGAATGATTATCCCATAGTTAGGCATTATAGTTTTAGACCCTGATTATGTTAGCACTAATTCATACTTTGATTAGAAGGACTTGAGATGCTATTGTAACTAGTTAGGTTGTACCTTTGGGTTAGCCTTTTTTATATACATACTTTTATATATGTAGTTATGGTATTATCGTATATCCCTTCCTTACTTTATGTGTTATCCATTCCTTGGCCTTGTATATCAGTATATATCATTCATCTACTCTTTATTTAAAGATGGGGCAGTGATGTACGGTATTGTGCTTAGGTTCCTAAGTATGGCTAGAATTTGATTATTTATTCTTATTTTCTCCTTAGTGTTATTGTGTTAGTTCCCTTGATATTTGAGCATAGTTTACATTCTTTCTTGCATGTCATATATATTTGCATTATCTTTGGAGCTTAGTCAGAAGTTACCTAATAAGTACCACATGTTAGGTGCTCATACTACACTTTTGCTGTAGATAATAGTACGAGTTATCAATGTTATGGTGTGTATCGTGCAGAGTAGCTATGGTTTGAAGATATAGGGTAAGGTCCTAGAGTACATAGTATTGTTATTCTCCCTCTTATGTACTAGACTAATCTTTATGTTGTATTCAACGATAGGTTGTATCAACATATATTTTCAGTACTTCATTTTTGTCTTATTTAATAGAAACTATTGTGTTAATTCTATCAGGTTTTGGGACTATATTATGTATTTTATCCCTCTTACTATATTTATTCTGCATTCTTTCTATGTTTCTCTTTATAATCTATACTAGTAGTTCCAAACTATGAGTTGTCTTACCTACTGGCGGGTTAGAGTATGAGCTATCACGACCTAAGAAATCAAGTCATGAAGAATTGGTATCAATACTAGGTTTATTCGTGTGTTGGTATAAGAACTAAGTGCCAACTACAATCATGTAGATTAGTGCAGAGTTATATCTAATCTATCTTCGCGAGGCTATAAGTCATTTTCATAAAATTATGTTCTTGAGTCCTTATTGTGTGTATGTATTTCTATGAGCCCCAAGTATGTTATTTGACTCTTTTATCTCTCAGGTGGATGATGTGAGGTTGTCGATATATACAAATAGGACATTGGCATGCAATTCTAAAACTTTATTGCAATATCTAGGGATTTAAGGATGGATCTCAAGATCTTCAGTGTCAGTCAGAGAATTTGGGCCTAACCCAAGCTTTAGTAGAGCTCGTGACTGCTTGAGCCTTTCAAATTTTGAATTAGGAATCCTAAAAGTTTTTGTGGATACCTCACTACTATGGATGACATTCAATTCATTGAGTAGTTTTTAGGCTAGATTTGGGTTTACTGATGTTCATCAAGGTTCCTTATTGGTTTCAGAGTGTGAGATTAGGTTTTTTAAGTGGTCTAGACATATTCCTATGAAATATCTTTTAGAGAATGTCATGATGCATAGATTTATTAGAGGATTAGCATCGCCACTCCATTTGGTGTCATAACATTTGATAGTAGTTAGGTCTTTTTTTACTCAATTTATTAATTATGTGGAGGCCACAAAGAGAGCATACATTGAGACTTATGGAGGTGGTGACAAGAGGCCAGGTAATTAGTACAATGCTATTGGTATTCTATCTAGGAGTGAGGATCCTCTCGATGGAGATTAGCTTCATATGTAACCTGTAAATTCTATAAAAGTAGCATTACAGACTATGGATGGCTCTTAGACTAGTTATAATGATCATAGTGGGAAGTTCTCATTAGACCATACAGAGTATTCAGAAGGGGTAGCACCTTGAAGCATTCCAAGAGCTTATTTTGGTTATGGTGAGATAGGACATTAGTCTAGAGAGTTGCCCAGATGTGATTTGGTTGTGCAGATAGAGTTAGCATATAATTTATGCAATCCTAAAGCTCCTATGATGGGTAATGATTGAGGGAAGGATGGTTATTTTAGTAGAGAGCACCCTCGGTGTTAGTTGGTCAGCAAGTTAACTCATATTTCTTGCCAGGTTGGGGCTTCAGGGATTTGTTACGACTGTAGAGAGTTAGATTACTGGTCTATAGAGTGTACCCGGGGTGGAATAATTAGTTATTTAGGTTATTCAGATCAATTTGAAAGTGTTATGACACCTTTAGTTAGAGGCAATACGCTTAGCACCTCCGTTGATGATTTAAACAGTCAGTCTGTATTTGTACTATTCAATTTGTTCTCCTATGGACTTGTCAGGCATGTGACTTTGGATTCCACTATTGTATATATGCTTTCACTTCATGTATTTACCTATTTTATTTGTGTATTAAGGTTTTTATGTCCATCGATGATTGTATGCCTTGCTAAATTTATATTAATTATTGTGTGCCTTGATATAGAGTTCATGATTATATGACTACCATGGTAGATTATTTCTTTTACTAGTGGATGGAGTGGATAAGTGTTGCTATTTTCCCTAAAGGTGTACCATTTGGGTTCGAGTCTATTCACCTTGGCTAATTGGCCTTCTGTGGCCCTATAGTGTTACTTGTTGTTGAGTTTATTTTGGTACCACTTATCCTTTATATTGATGTTTATTACTATTGTCATTATTGTTATTGTTTAATGTTAATCAATCCTCACTTGGTAGATGGCTAGACTAGTAATATCTAGTCAGGATTTCTCTTTCTTATAGTTCTTAATTAATGGCCTAAGCAGCTAACTTGGTTGGATAATTTCTCTTTTATAGTGGTGAGGATGGTTGTTTTTCTCTTTTGTTGGATATGTTAGATTGGTTGTGGAGCAGTTGATGGTAGCAGAGGTAAGTTGACTTTCCATGGTTTTGTTATGGTTTTAGAGTTTTGGATTGGGTAAGGTAGCCTATTTCTAAGGATGACCAGTTTGGGGTCCATTTTTTTATTCAACTAATTCATCTCCCAGTAGTGGTTTTGATATCAATTTCGAGAGGTCATGGATTTATCTTACATATTTGTTTGGTTTGTCTCCTAGTGATGGTTTGAGCTTGGTATTAGTATGGAGTTGGATACTTTGTTCTTCTTGTGACGTGGTTCTTTTCTTAGTTGAGTTAAGAGAGTTAGAGATAGGTGATCTTTCCTATGAACATTTCATAAGTTGGTGAATTAAGTGTTCATTGTCAAGATAGAGCATTTGGTTGATTAGTTCTAGCTAAAGTTGCATGTCTCTAAGTTGCTAGAGTTCTTTTCGTTATCCCTACTACAATTTTCAGCCTTGTTGATTTCTTAGGTGTGTTATGGTGCTTCATTCCCTCTAGTCGATATAGAGTTGGTTGCTTTGTTTTCAGCTGGTGATTTATTCTATATTGTGATTTTCTTCTTCAGCTATGTTTTGATTTTGACTCTGACATGATTCAGTAGGGATATATTTGATTTGGATACTAAGGTCGACTAGGTATTTGGCCTTAGATCGGACTCGTTAGCTCAGTTTTTGATTTATCGCCTTGGAATGGTGGCTTGTAGATTATGATAGATTTGAAGTGCTAACTTGCCCATCTTCAAAGCAGTGTTGGATAGTTGGCTCAACCTTGGTGTCAAGAATTTTGTTTGAGTTTTAAATCTTGGGTGCAAACTTTAGTCTCAGATTTTGTCTTATTTAGGGTTTTATTTATAAAATGGTTAAGCCTACTCTTCGTCTACCTATTCGGTCTTTTTTATTTTAAATGTATTATGGTTGATAGGGATTTAAATGGTAGTCTGACTGGAATGATATGGGTTCCTTCAGGTTTGACCTCAATTTTAGTTTTTATTGGAATTTTTGGATGCTTTACTTAGCAGTAGTAGTATGCTTGAGTTGGATTCATCATGGCTTCATCCTCGATTGATGGGACCTCTTGGAGCGAATAATTAAGTGGTGAGTAATTTATGTTGTTACTGGTAGCTATCAGTTTTACGGGTCATCAAGACCTTTTATAGAAGTGGCATAGATTGAAGACCTTGGTTATCTCCATTTGTCTGCCCCAGGGAGAGCCTTATGGGCTTATTCTCATGCTTTCCATAAGGGATTTCTAGTGGATCAACTTTAGTTTTTTGAGGTAAGGGTGTAAGAGTTGTGAAGACTTTTTTCTTGGTTTGGAATTGATAGAAAGATTTGAAAAGACAAAAGAAGGTTATATTTGGATTTGGAGTTAGTTATATAACTCATGCCTTGGTTTACCTTTTACTTGGATGAGTTTTTGTTTAGTTGTGCTGGTATCGATATGGTATCAGTTTGTCGATGTTTAGGTTTGTGTGCATTATCCTTCCTTAGTCCATTTTGAGGCCATTTGGTGGTTGAGGTTGAGTTTTGGTTGTTTGAGAGTGAAGGGCAGAAGTTGGTTGGAAAATTGATATATGTAGCAAAATCCCTTGGAAGTGTCATTTCTTCTTGGATGTTATCTGAGAAGTTATGCTTGGAGCATGTAGCTAGAACCTTGTCCCATCAAGATTTTGTGATCTTTCAATCCACTAAGTTTCATAGATGAAAGTCCTTTTATTAGTGGACATTGTAATGATCCTCCAGGTCATTTCCTTGATTTGCATACATTTTCGGTATTTCAACCTTTTCCACAACATCTACAGGTCATTTATGAGTTGCTAGAACTGTTTGTTCGGTTGTTGGATAGTTCATTTGGATTTTAAGATCATTTCCCTATTTATGAGATTTTTTTGTTTAGTATTTTGTGCTTGGATGAGAATTTTGACACCGTCATCAGTTTTGAAACCTTGATTTTAGGCTAGGGGGACCCTTGTTTGAATTCCCGAGGCTTTCAAACTCGTTTTAGGCTATTTGGTGGATTATACAAAAAAATTAAACTATAGGTGTGGGCCCTATATTTAGTAAAAATGATCTTAAACTTTTTTATGATTCCATTGGATGCAAAACTTATTTTACAATTAATTTGAACTATTGATTCATGTTCATAGGTTCTGGATGAGTTCTGAGGGTTAAAAATAAGTTTCAAAAACTGTTGGTGCTAGTGTGGCTGCTTAAGCAACCATTGACCATTTGACTAGGTTGCAAAATCAAACATTGGCAACTTAAGAGGTATTTTGATCCTTTGACCAGGTCGCTTAAGCAATCAATGTATCGCTTAAGCAAACATTGCTGAGTATAAGACCCAAATTGAATCCTTTTTGTATTTTTGATATTTTAGGTGTAAAGAAGCTCCAATTTTGATGATTTTCGATGTTTTTTTATCATATAATCATTGTCTATGAATTTATTATTATATTTCTCCATTTCCCAAGAACTTTTATTTTTTCATGATTTCTACCCAAGTTGAGAATCAAAACCCCATTTTCACCTATTTCGGTGTTTAGGAGCTCGGATTTGGGCGATTCCAAAGGAGTTTTTGAGATTTATTCCATGGTAAGTTTTATAATCATATAATTATCATTTTTCCTTCAATTTAACCTTCAAAACAACTTCAAATTCTTCATTTCAAAATGGGTTTGGCGGGTTTTTGATGGCAAGGCTTGAAAGTGGTTTTTCTTTGATTTGAACCTCGCTTTTAACTTTTTTCGCATGGCTTTTCAGCTGTAGACTTCTATGAATATGGGAAACATATTTCTAAAATAAAATTACTATTTTACCCCTTTTATTTTTGAATCCATTTTTGGGCTCCATTTTTAGACCCGTCTTGAATAAAGCAATATGGGTCTCATTTTACTCCTAACGACGTATAGATTACTATTTTGATAGAGTGATGGAATTTGAGATCCTGGAGCAAAGGTGAGTGATTTATGGGGGATTCAAGGATTGTGGTTCGGCCTTGAGGTAGGCTTCTGTCTACTCTTCTTTATTAGATAGTGTAATATATATGCTGCATGTTAGATAGGGATATTAGGATGTGATTGTGGCTAGTACACTGAGACTTAGCCTAATTTATGAGTTTAGGAATAGAAGGATGAATCGACCCTTAAGGTGAAATATTCTCTATGCTTTTAGGATCCTATTACCCTAGGTTGCTAGTATGTTTAGACATGGTGGGGTGAATCAACCCTTAAGGTGGAATATGATGGTTTTTGAATTATGATATATTATGTTGATTATGTAATATTGGGCCCAAAGCCGTTATTGTGATATGAGTTAGATTTTGGGTGAGTGATTTATCCTAATAAAGGGCATGGCTTAGTTTATTGATGTTTAGACACTTATAAAAGTATTGCCTTGATACTGGTGATGGAATGCATAGATTTGGTACATTCATGCTCGCTTAATGGTATGATTCCAACAAACAATATGGATTTACTACTGCTTTCTTAAAAGGAATTTAATTCCACTTTTTACTTTTAAAATGGATTCTTTAATAATGGGAGTTATACCACCTTAATGTATGATTTATGGGCTTTTGAGACTAAAAAAATGATGTATTAGAGATTTGACAAAGATAGATTCTTGTCTACAGTTTACTACTACTATTTACCTCGATATAGATATATTTCAACCCTTTTTACACTTATGATGATTTAGCCGCAGAATTTCCCCCAAGTAATGGATTGTAGATTTATGGACTCTTTTAGCCAGGATTTGAGTCTGTGAACTTATACATATAAATATCTGATAATGGATGGGGTATATTTATAATGATAATGGTTATTGGAAATCGTGGATCGCCTGGTCGTATACGTGTACTCCTAAAACCCCTAGGGGGTTGTTCATTCGTGGGTTGTTGTGTCAGAGAAAAGAGGTCATCAGAGTCCTACCTTTGATAGTCGTCGAGCTGGAAGAGGTGTATACACTGGGTTATATTATGGTACTTGGTTCGTTTATAGTAGTTTGGATTATACTTTACATTTATCCTTGCATGCGCATTGCCAATCACTAGTATGTGCCAATATCTATCAGCCTTATGGGGGTTGCATAGGTATAGGTAATGGGTATTGCTTGCATTATGTTATGTGTTGATTGGACCTTCAGGGTTATGGGTCCTGGTTTAGATATTTCTTTCAGGGCTAGCCAGTTAGCTCATATTCTTATTATTATGATTAGCTTGTGACAGGTTGATTATTGGACTAGTATTGATATTTGAGGTATGATTCTGATTCCTTTATCTCACTGTTATTTTATTACGCATGATTATCCCATGGTTAGGCATTATAGTTTTAGACCCTGATTATTTTAGAAATAATTCCTACTATGATTAGGATGCCTTGAGATGCTAGTGTGACTACTTAGGTTGTACCTTTGGGTGCTAGTGTAGTTATGGTATTACCATATATCCCTCCCTTAATTCATGTGTTCATGTTGTATATCCATTCTTTGGCCTTGTATGCTATTATATATCCTTTTTCTGCTCTTTGTTTATATATGCTTTCATGTTATGTATATTTTGACACAACTCGAACCAGGGCCTTGTCATAATGGGTAATCCCAAGCCCAAGCAGGACCGGGAGCCGCCCCTTTTCCCAACCCAACCACTGAACGCATGCCTTTAGTTATCTGAAGTCCTAACATATAACAAAATAGTGTATCTAACCATGTAGTGACTTTGGGATAAGTCTATATTCGAGACCAACCCAACCAAGTCCAACCACCCAATAACCTACCAAACAAATGCAGAAACCATAAACCAATACCATGATAATAAGCCAATGCATGTATGTACATATAACAAAATAATCCATACCATACCCATGTCTACAATTGTCCTTACAAAGCCTCTAGACCAACCAAAGAGTACCTAGTTGGGACATATCCCCGACCATAGCCAAAACCAAAGTCTATGAAAGACGATAAATATGTAAAGTAAACCATGACATGAAATATATGCTTTCCAAAATATAGAAGCTCACCACTTAAATCCAACATTAACTGTCCTCAAATCCAATCACTAAGCAGGAGAAGTAGAATAATCGGTTCCTATATAGCGTGGGTATAAAGCCGCCTGAAGACGGATTAGTGGGTGAACACTAGCATGCACTCACTAAGGGATAAGATAATGCAATTTACAAACCCAAGTAAAACCATCCATAATGAATCAACCCATACATATATATAACAATTCCAGGAAAAGGAACTAGGTTTAGCATGCATTTAAAACCATTACCTGGGCTGTGTAGCTTTGCCGTCCTAATCCACCCATGGGCTAAATGGGTTCAACTAGCCCAACTGAAAGGGCCCTAGTGTGTGTAGCCACACAACCAGGGAAAAAAGCCTAGAAGTACTAGTACATCTCCCAAATATAAAGTATGACATCATGCACACGGTCACCAAGACTAACCTCACATCAGTAAATATGAGTTTCTAGTTTTTTTCCCCCCTGAGACCTCCATCTTTCATGGCTTTGCTACATACCCTGCCATTATTGCGCAATTAAAACCATTACCAAGAAACTAATCAATCCATTTACAATTTATTAACCAAGGACATTTAGTGGTGGTATCATCATACCGACCATACTTGCAAGTACAATCCATAGCCAGGACTTCCAAGTGCCTTCTATTTACCATATTAATCCACTTGGGGGATTCCATGTACCCCACAAGCATAACCATTTATCCATTTAATCTTTCCAAACCATGTACACTGTTTATACCATTAAAAATCATTTCCAAACCATTTTAGACCATGCCAACATTTAAAGAATTTATATTATTTAAACATTTTAAACCATGCAAACCGTCCAAATTAATTTAAGGTTCCATTACAAAACAAAACCATGCAAGACTACCAATGAAAGTTCAACAATAGAGTGAAAACATTCTTTGAGGTATTTTATCAAACATGTTTAGGGAATACCTTTACCAAGACCAACACTAATGCATAAACCACCATAATTAGGGTTACTCAAGACCCATTTGTTAAACCATAACAAACCAATAACTGCATAAGCAAACAAACATGTAAAAACATAGTTTCAACCAATACCATACCATTTGTATCAAGACCCTCAACATATATTTCGAAAATCACCATTCATAATCCATAAATAAATGTTTAAAACATAATACATATGCCTTTAGTTGGAACTAACAATTAGGGAAGGAGTACATATTGTGTACATATGAAGAACATATGAAGAAACTCTGGCCTCCAATCTTCAAGAGTGAGTTTGAGAGTGTATTTGAAGTGTTTTAATCCTTTAACAATTGTTATGAAAGGCCTCCAATGGTTATATAATGTGGGGACATAAGGTTTTTGAAGTAGGAAATATTCGGACTACCCTTAACTTAAAATTTAAAATAAGTCACGTCCAGGGGTACAACTCACCTATACCATATGTATCCTTGGGTACGAGTGGTACCCCAACTCGTACTGAAGACCATGCCAAGACCCTACCTATTGGTTTTTATATGATTCACACCTCTCTAACTCGTAACTAAGGGTATGAGTGACATACCTAGTCATACCCACAAATTGTACCATAGATAGATTCCACGAGACCAAGACAATCATAAATCATACAACTTCTCTTGCACCACTCATATGTTTTAATACAATTCATACCCTAGTGAGTCATATCTTTGGAAGTATCCAAGTCAACCATACTACCTAGGGTACAAGTGAACCCTTAAGGCAGACCGTAACTCATATTCAAGGGTATGATAGGTACCCTTGAGTCGTACCAAGTCACAAAGTCCCAAAATCGAGGAAAATTTGCAAGGTTCAAATTCTTGAGGTGTTATAGTTTACCCCACTACGATCATTCATCCTTGAATGAAGGTTAAGGGTAAGAACAACCATGAAATAACACGTTAACACACATCAAACTTTCCTTTTATTGAAATAGAGGACAAAAACATAGACCGAGATGAGATGGTTATCATATACACCGAGCATAAGTTATACCCCAACATCTCCATTCTGACCTCTAACTAAGTTAGAAAACAAAGATGCAAGAGGAACCATTCCTCACCTTTAACCCAGTTAGAAACAAAGATGTTATAAAGAACGCATAGATGTTATAAAGAACGCATATCCTATGTATGAGTTTTCGGAATGAAGAACCAATATGGATATTTGGACTTCATTTCCTCCTCCACAACTCAAATGACTTTCTCAGACCCTTAGTTCCATCATGGAACCTTTATCGAAGCCATACCTTATTTGTTTGCAATCAGAAAAATTACCAATCCAAGATCCTTATTGGGACCTCCCCAAAAGAGAAAAGAATCTGAGATACCAATACAACCCAAAGAAACCAACCAACTTAGGACCATCCACACCTCACCCTAACATACATAGATTAATAGATGAATAGACTCATGCTAAAGGGAAAGTCCAATTCGATTTAGAATTTACCAAGACATACCACCATAAAATCTTGAGTCTAGCTATACACCATCGATTCATTGTTTATGCCTATCTAAAGCATGAAAGAGCTAACTTAGGCCACCAGGCTTTACTCCTTACCCCTATCCAGAAACACTACTCCACTTCTATCTCCATTATAACATGGGAACCGTGAGTAAAGGACATGGAAAAACCAGATCCAACAATTATAAACAAAACCTCCATCCTATAATTGAGCACCCAAAACCATACAATGATCAAACTATGAAAGCATTGTATAAAACCATGCCTTTCCAAATATCTCAAGTACCCAACACAACTTTGGTACATCTACAAATAACAACATTTAAGCATATGACTTATATACCTACGGTATGATCTATCCTTCCATAGATCTAGCACCATATTAATTTTTCACAAAGGATTTTCACCACCTATTCCTTTCCTAACCATTTCCTATGACAACAACCTTACCCTATCTTCCAAACCCTTAACTCTGGTAGTCACCCTAGACTCTCCCACACTTAGGGACTTTTGTATTCCCCATTTCACAACATTGATAATCTCCCTAATGTCACTACTATGCTAACATTAGAAAAACCATTTAAGGAATTAAACTACAAGAATTACCCATGCTACCCAAGGCAAGACAAAGACCCCACTAAAACAAGACACGACACTATAGAAATGAAGTAATTCAAAATAACCACCTAAACCATAATGAAGAACCATCTTGACGTAATCATACTGAAAAAGAGTCCTTAAGACTGGACAATGAACCACCATCTTGACATAATCATACCAAAAAAGAGTCCTTAAGACTGGACACCGAAAGAAATACAACCACATACATCATGAATAATATAAGATAAGTCAAAACTCATATTTTGGGAACAGGGCAAATATCAAATGCGAAACTTAGGCAAAAGTGCTATAATAATGCATACGACACTAGTAAAGTACACTCATAATCGAGATCGAAGAGAATCACTAGAATATACAACTTGACCTTCCCTTGAAGTCCACCACTAAAAGAGAATTCTAGATTAACCACCAACATCCATCCCATTACACCGATGAATTCCACTCTAATAGATAACACCGAAGACGTACACCAAGGATGCTTGGTTATCCCATGCCAAAAACCTTAATCAATCCAAAACTACCTAAAGCCCAACATAGAAATGCAGCAAAAATCATTAGAACAAATTGACTTCAAGGTTTCCAATTTAAATCGAATCCATTTAAAATCAAACCATGGCCTCCAAGGCCTTTTAAAAATCATTTGAATCCAACCAAAACCTAATTCGTGTTTCCTTAACCATCTATGCAAAGAAAAGATTCAAGAACAGTTAAATCAGATGATAAAATTATATCCATTGCCAATTTCACAAATATTTTAAGGGTATAAAATTTCAAAAACCATAATCAAGTAATTGGGGAATCCATAGTACCCCAAAATCTATTTAACATTCCCATGTATCCCACAATATTCATAAACATAAATAAATCACGAATAATGCATCATAACCCATGGAAAATTAATTCAATAAGTAATCATGTCAAAGACCTCAATCGTACAAAAACCCAATTTCAAAACGATTCCAACAAAGTACAAGTATAGGGACAAGGATACATGCAAGCTCCATGATTCTAACCAGTCGAATGACTACATCTCTAGTCCCTCCGTTCAACTTGAACTCCCGGCCTATATGGTATAACTCTTCCACTATTATGTTTCCCAAATTATCAACTTCATCAAACCTACCAGTTAGCCTCCAGTACTCCCGCATTGCTATTTTTGAGCTTATCATACTCCCATTCATCAAAATGAAGCATCTTGATTCAAGCATAGGATATACCAACCACCATGTACTACTAGCAAAGTACCCTTATTTAATATACATAAGAATGATCCACCTCACAAGAAGGACACTCCAAATTCCTTAGTCACCTACCTAAAACCTATTCATTTCTAGGGAATATCATTCCCCTTATGCATGGAAGAACAAAATATTCAATAGGGGAACATTAAGACTGATGAGACCTTCATCTAAGAGATCCCTTAATCTCCTTAAGATCCTTTAACTCTACTGGAACTATTTTTATAAAGAAGAAATAGAAATTTGGACAAATGTCCAAAATAAAACCAATCCCAAACCAACCTCGCCATTAGTCAGACATCATGAGGGCCATCAGAAAGGACCCCAAGAAGTTCATACATCACCAAAACCAAATGCAAAGAAAGACCTTCTGGGTTAGGATTTTTAACCAAGACCAATCGATAGTAGAGACACCCCTTTATACTTTAATCTTTAAGGTCTAAGATAGAATATAACCTTTCCCTTAATGCTTAGGGAACAAAACCATCCTCCCACTCAACAACTGACTCACTATGGAGGATAAAGATAATTGTTTTATGGATCCGACAGCCCAATGAGACATAGCATGAGTGTAACCAATCCATTCCCCTAGATGACATCAAAATCCACCATATTTGAATTACACAAATCCACTAAGACCCCATTACTACCAATAGATACTATACACATTTATATTCTATATTGGCAATCAAAGAGTCATCTACTGAGGTAGAAATAAAAGAAGAAAAAAGTCTAAAATAACATGGGGACTATATCTTGAATACACAACCATAAACTGGGCCACAAAATATAAAGGACGCCGAACCAAGTAAACCATACAAACCACAAAGAAAAGAGTTCTCAATATACTAGTGTCAGCATTGAAAGATGCCTCAGACTCTCGAGGAATAGTAAGAATATTGAGATGATCTCATCTACTATCAGAGCCATAGATATTAGTCAATACTCTATTTGTCCAAGAGGCAACCCTTACAGGACATCCCTTTCACACTAGACCCAACTGACCACAATTAAAACACTAATTTCTTTCTCTTTGAAACAACCATGGTTTAGCTAACCATAAAATCTATAAATAAAATAGGATGATAAGGATTGAGATCTACTCAAAAAACTAGCAGCTACAACCCTTGACTTGGTATGTGCCCATGAGTTAGACTAGATCCATCCATATTATTTTTGGGTAGAACAGGTAAGTTTCCTCAACATTAGATTATTGAGAAGACATGATCCAAATAGTGAACTAAGGAAGATTCAAAGAAGAGTTCAAGACCTTAGACTCGATAGCCCAAAAGTAGAATAACCAAGAAAGTTAAAAAAATCCTAAATGCCTCGTAACCTCCGAATTATAAGTGTGGTGCACAACACATCTATAAGCTAAAATCTACTCGACACAACTTTGTGTACACCCTATGACACTGAAACTTTAAGCTTTGATACCAACTTAACACGACCCAAACCAAGGCATTTATATAATGGGCAATCCCAAGCCCAACTAAGATTGGGAACCGCCCCCTATTTCCTAACCCAACCACCAAATGTATAACTTGAGTCGCCTAAAGTTTGAACATATAACAAGATAGCGTATCAACCATATGGTGACTTTAGGATAAGTTTATATCCGAGACCAACCCAACCAAGTCTAACCACCTAATAACCTACCAAACAAATGCAAAAACCATAAACCAATACCATGATAATAAGCCAATATAGGTATGTACATATAAAAAAATAATCCATACCATACCCAAGTACACAATTGTCCATACAAAGCCTCTACACCAACTAAAAAGTACCTAGTCGGGACATCCCCCGACCATAGAAAAAACCAAAGTCTATGAAAGATGAAAAATATGTAAACCAAGACATAAAATAGATGCATTCCAAAATATGAATGCTCACCACTTTAATCCAAATTTAATTGTCCCCAAATTCGAACACTAAGTGGGAGAAGTAGAATAGTTGGTTCCTACATAGCATGGGTATACATTCACTCGATCAAAAGTTAGTGGGTTAACACAAGCATACACTGAGGATAAGGATAATATAATGTCATTTACAAAGACAACTAAAATTATCCATAATACATACAAAATTTGATTTATACATATATATAACACCATGCTGGGAAAGGGAATTGGGTTTAGCATGCATTTAAAACCTTTAACTGGGACGAATAGCTTTGTTGTCCTAATCCTCCCGCAGGATATATAGGACAATCTTTCCCTACTGAAAGGGCCCTAGTGCGTGTAGCCGCATAACTAGGGAAGAAAACCTGGGATGACTAGTATATCCCCTAAATATAAAGTATGATATCATGCACATGGTCACCAAGACCAACCTCACATCAAAAAATATGAGTTTCTAGTTTTCGTCCCCCTGGGACCTCTACCTTCCACGACTTTGCTGTACATCCCACCATTATTGACTAATTTAAAACATTACAAAGCAACCAATCAATTTATTTACCATTTATTAACCAAGTCCATTTTGTGAAGGTATGTTCATATCAACCAAACTTATAAGTACTATCGATAGCCAACCATATATAGGTTTAAGGGGACTTCCAAATGCCTTTACATTTACCATATTAAACCACTTAGGGGATTCCATGTACCCCACAAGGATAACCATTTAACTATTTAATCCGTCCAAACTATGTACACTATTTATACCATTTAAAACTATTTCCAAACTATTTTAGACAATTCCAAACATTTAGTATTTATCTTATTTAATCAATGCAAAACTATCCAAATCCTTTTAAGGTTCCATTACTAAACTAAACTATGCAAGAGTTTTGATGAAAGTTCAACAATAAAGTGAAAACATTTTTTGAGGCATTTTATGAAACATGTTAAGGGCATACCTTTACCAAGACCAAAACCAATGCATAAACCGCCATAATTAGGGTTACTCAAGACCCATTTGCACCACTCATATTCTCCTATGTAATTCATACCCTAGTTAGTCATATATTGGCCAGTATTCAAGCCAACCATACTGCCTAGGGTATGAGTGAACCCTTAAGATATCCCTTAACTTGTATTCAAGAAAATGATTGGTATGCTTGAGTCTACCAAGTTACAATATTCCAAAACCAAGGAAAATTAGGGTTAAATTCCAGCGGTGTTACATGTAGTATGAGTAACAAAACCACAGTTCTCAGTAGGCATCATCAGCTGCTTGAGCCAATCCATGATATAAATATGATAAAATATGAGATATCATAACGAAGTCAACAAAAAGGGGCAAACCTAAAAGTAAATCTGACCTCACAGTACATAATTAAATAAATAAGATAGAAAAGCATCATAAAGTGCAAGAAACTATAATTACAAAATTGTCCCCCATAAGCCAATAAGTGTGGAAAAGTAAATAACCTAATGCAGGCCCTCATAAGCCTGGACGGTACAATCAAGTAAAGTATAACCCAAACGACTATAATTTACCAACCTCTATGCTCTAGCTAGAATCCATCCATGTCATGCCATACTATAACAATCATCCCATTTTTAGACTTAAATTGGTTTCCATATTATTAATATCATACTTCCTTACTAGACTCAAATCGATACATGTATCATTATAGTCATAACTAA
Organism: Capsicum annuum; assembly: GCF_002878395.1. NCBI lineage: Eukaryota > Viridiplantae > Streptophyta > Magnoliopsida > Solanales > Solanaceae > Capsicum > Capsicum annuum. Next base: position 101,768,406 of record NC_061116.1, on the reverse strand, counting down.
TATCCTAACTCAAACTACTAATTATAAAATCAATAATATAATCAATACCCAGACTCAAACCAATAAATATATCATCAACATTATAATTAATAGCCGGACTCAAATTGGTAAATATATTATCATTATCATGCCCAATATCTAAACTTGAATTGATAATTATATATGTAATCAATATCATAAATAATATGTGGACTCAAATCGATAAATATATCATCAGCATATTAATTAATACCTGGACTAAAACTAGTAAATATATTATCAATATTGTAATTAATAGCAAAACTTAAATTGGTAATCATATAATAATTATCGTGGCCAATATCCAAATCTGAACCAATAATTATATATATAATCAATATCATAAGAAATTCACAGAATCAAACCTATATATATATATATATATATTATTATAATACCAATAAGCATCAACTTCTAATACCAACCCATAATAACCATAAAGTGCCAAATCTTCTTAATATTAACTTAGTAAGCAATTTAAAGGAGTGTAACAAGTGTATAAAAGGTTACAAGGATCAACATGAATCTTGGCCTAAGGTAGGTCGAAGAGCCCACTTCCAAATTCCCTAAATTCATTACAAGGAAAATTCTACCCCGGTCTAGGTTAAGGCATCTAAATCTACTATTAGAGGTTAACTAAGCCACACTCAACCCTTATATAGAGATTTTAACTAAAGCATGGGCAACTAAGCTAATTATACCTTAATTTTTATTTTCAAATAGCCTAAATAGTCCAGCAACCCAATCATTGTTAGTCACATCACCAACGCCTAAAAACTATCCAAAATCTAACACAATATCATAAACATACTATAAAATAGATCAATCTATGAAGAGGGAAAACCTAGCCTACCTGGACACCGTAGAAAGATTGAAGAATCTACTAAATCACCAATTTTTTGTTCCGAGAAGCTTCTGCAAGGTGCCACACTATCAAAATCGCAATCTATTCATCAACACAATAACAATGATACTCATATTGCACTATTGTGCTTCAGGTCCAAAATCATGCAAAATCCTATATGGTCCCATTTATGGAAATTACATTTCCAACACCAACTCAATGTCCCTACATGAATTACCCTAAAAAATAGGTGAATTCTAGGCTGTATTGGTGATAAAATAAAAACACTAGATAACACACCTATACTTTGAACCACTAAAAAATAACTCCATTTGATATCTCTAGGATGGGTACGATTGAAGGGATTAAGTTGTACACTTGGTTATGACTCGTAACCTTCTCCCCTTCCCCTTTCGAACCTCGAGTAGTATGTTAAGGTAGAATACTATATCCTATATAACAAGGCCATCCCTTGGCCATAACCATGCATACGATTCATATACTACAAGTTTATATGGAGTGAAAACCAAACCTAAAGTGGAAATTTTTTGTTACGGGTGAAGCTCGCGATTGGGGAATGAGTCATACCCTTTGGTTATGACTAAAAGATGCCCTCTCATACCTAAAATAGTATATTTTACCTAGTAGAAGAGTAGGGTGTCATTTAGGGTACCACTCATACCCTAGGTCATGATTGCCATAGAAACCGTATGAAGGAGTCGTACCCCTACAAGAGTAGACTTTCTAGCTTTTAACTAGGGACCTTTTGGTTATTTCCCATGTATAAAACCCTAATACCTATCACTATATAAGTTATTTTAGCCTCCTAATTCTTTATTTACAAGACTCTAACATTCCTAAACACTCTCTTAAGCTCATCTTTAGAAGATTGGAAGCCACAGTTTCAAGAGTTGTCTTCAAGAGGCAAAGGAAAGTTTGTTGTTAAGTCATATTGCTTAAGGCATGTAAATCTTACCTTTTCTAAATAATTATAAACCCATGTATTTCACACTTATATTAGTAAGTGTATATGGTGGTTTTGAAATCAAATCAAAAGGGTTTTGTTGCCTAATGATGAATAATGTTGACTATTGCTTAGACTTGTATTTGTACATGCTATTGTTGATGTTTTACAAGTGTGAGTTCTTGTTGTTTATATTGTAAAAATTGAGTCTTGAGAAACCATAATGTTAATAATTGTTGCTTTTAATATAGCCTTGGAAGAGGTATGTACACAACGTGTTTGTGAAAATGTCTAAGTGAAATGCCTAGTTAAATGTTGATGATTTATTGAGTTATGGCAATGTCCTGAAGAGCATGAATAATTGTTAAATGGTGTGTTAAATTTATTGTGGTCCATGTATTATGTATTGATGTTATTATCGGGATAATGTCTAATAAGGGTTTGAAACCCTAAATATGAAAATTAACTTGTTATGCGTGTTGAGCCTAAATGTGGTGAGAATATAGTGAAAGCTTGATAATGAATTATAAATGGTTATGTTGGTATTGGTGACCATTAATGAAATTAAATATGTGGTAAATAAAGGCATGTGGACTATTGAAATGATCAATGGTTAAATAGTTTTGTGAAGGTCAGATGTGTATCTATTAAATTGGCCTAGTGAACATGACTGAGTCATGATAATGTCTAAATGATGTGAATACTTATGGATGGTTGTAAAAGGTCTTGTTGGATATGTATTGAGTTATTATGATTGTTAATGTTGTACAAATGGTTGCTATGAACCTTGTTAATCACGTAATAAATTAGTCTATCATTTTGAATGGTGTGATGGCCCCATAAGTGTGAATGATTAATAATTGATATTATGATGATGTTGTTAGCTATGTAATTTGTTAAAATATAACCTTTTTTGGCTGATGTCTAATGAGAGGGTAAATATCTAGACATGAAAATGAACTTGAATTGTGTATGAAACCAAGTGTGGTGAAAATGTGATGTAATATTGTTAATGATATGTGAATAGTTTGTGTGGGTCTTGAGGACCACAAATTGAATTGCATGATGAATAATGAAGCCATTTACCTATTGATATGGTTGAGCAATGGAGGCTCCCATAAGGACCATGTGGTCATGTATGATGATTAAATTGGCTAAATGAGCCAGAGCCCTTAAATGTGACATACATTATATGAATGTGAATACATGAACAAATGGGTCAAGAGTTCAATGTTGACCTATGATGCCCATGAAACAACTAGTTATTCAAGTTCCTCGTCTAATGATATGACTAGTTATTCGAGTTCCTACTCTTATGAAACAACAAGTGATTTGAGTTCCTCATCAATGACACGGCTGGTAGTTTAAGTTCCTAGACCGGTGATATGACTAGAGATTCGCTTTACTAGTCCGAAGAGATGTCTTAAGGTTAGAATACCTCATCAAATAAAATGGCTAGTGATTTGAGTTCCTAGATCGATGAATGACTAGTAATTTGAGTTCCTATCTCAATAAAATTAAACGGCTAGTGATTCAAGTTCCTAGACCGGTGAAATGACTAGTGATTTGAGTTCCTAGTTCAATGAAATAGAAATGAGATTGGTTGAATGGGTCAACTTGATAAAATTGGTTGACTTGGTCAAATATGATACGTTGGTTGAATTGGTTTGGGGTTCGGATCCCCGTGACTAATATAATAATGAAGTATAAGTTATAAACTTGGTAAGGTGGAAGATTGAAAGTTCTTCACTCCATGTCTCATGAATGAATTATTTTAGAATACATGCTAATTCTTGTTCCTTTTATGGCATAATATGAACATGGTGTATATGTCTATGTGTATGAGTATATGTTTAGGAAGGCGATTAAATTCCTATTCTTAATAAGAACGGTTTGAACCTAAGTGTGGAATATCAGAGTCCTCCACTTTATGTCTCATGATTGAAGAGGTCAAGAATGTTGTTAAATCTTGATATCTTGTTGACATGCGATATATCTATATGTAAGGATAAGAGTATGAATATTATTGAACATGATATATTGACTTGTTGTTGAATGATGATATTATTGTATCCTAATCCTTGAGTTACATACTAGCAGTCCAACAGCTAACCATCTCCGAATGCTATGTCCCCACTCGACATAAGAGCTAGAGCATCTTCATCTTCTATGCAATGAATAGGTGTTCGATTGAATTCATGCATTGACCTTGAAGTGGTGATATTCCATAGACCTAACCCTCATATTCTCTTTACTCTACATCATATACTTGAATAGATTTGGTAATTGGCTAATGTCGAGGGCATTTCCCGACATATCTTTAACTTTGATTTAGTAGAGGTTTTATGGATGACTGTGGACTTGGGCATATTGGCTAGACTTTTGTTATAAATGAAATATTAGATATTTTATTTTTATCATTATATTTCTGCCACTTTATTATATGGTCGGAATCCATCCAACCCTTATGGATAATTGATGATAATTAGGTTGGGTTATCGAGGTGACCTCCGATTTATGTGAGATTGAGGTGCACATATGACATAGCATGAAGTTTAAGTCATGTCACCAGGGTTTAGGAATTTTGGAGAAGGAAAGGGGAAATTAACTATGGAAATAAAGGAATCTTACCTCAAAATTGAAGGAAAAATATGTAATCGGTCTTTATCCAAGCTCCCAAAAGCACCCACAACGCTATTCCTTAAATATTTCACTCATCAAGGTTTAAGTCTCTTAAGAATGGATAAGGAATGGGAAAAAAACTGATAGGGCTAGTTATACCCTTCCCGGGTGATCAAGTATCGCAATCGCAACTCATCGGTTGTAATTACGACACTTGGCCAAATAGGCCGAAGCGGCGATTCCGACAAGGGAAATTACTTTAGCAGCACCGATCCACTACCATATGGAATCAAATTCATAACATTAGGTACGTGTTCATGACACTCGCTGTCAACAGATAGATCATGATCGTAATCAGTGAATAACGATCGTCAGTGCACCAATACCAATTGAGACTTACAGCTTCAAAATCTCAGTCAACCCCTTGAGATTTATCCAGAACCCCGTATATCCAAACGAACTATGCTAACCTATTAAATTAGACATTTTGGACCCAATAGTGAAGTTGAAATTTTCATCCATGGTCATTTTAATGAAAAGTGGGTCCTATACCCAACTTGCCATTTTTCGTACCTTTTGACCAATAGCTCAAAATAATCCTGGGTGCCTCGTGACATGAACCAAAGGTCCACCTATCCTAAATTTGATATTCCAAAGTTGATGGAACAGTCTAATTTAGCATACAAGATTGTTTGACTAAAGTTTTTTCTCAGTAGCTAATTTGACTGACCACTACTCTGGCTATAATGATCATTATAAGTGGGATAACACCATCAATAAGTTAAAGTATGGTAGAAATAGACATACTAAACTAACATTGATGCTAATACGACTAGAGTGGAGGGTACCTACTATGAGAATCTTTGCCTTTGAACCATGATCCACTATGGCTCCCACTGAAACTACCCTAATAGCGTGACCTCTTATCAAAGCCCCCTTAGGCCTTGCAATATATCTCCTTCATGATATGAGTATAGTCATATTCAGTAATAAAGGATCTATCAGCATGAACCAAACTTTGTGTATCCATGAAAAGAAAAGTCTCAATCCTGGAAAAAAACATTGAATTCGCTCATACTAAATTAGCAAGATAGATGTATCATGCCTAAACATCTCATAAAAGGTATCCTCACATTTCAAGATGATCATATAACCCCACTCTAATCTTGAGAATTGGTCTCTCAGATACTTTCTAAGGATACAAGGCATCTCTAAGAAAACCTTGAAGAACTGAGTCCAAGTAAATGAGGGATATCTATTTTTCCTAGAATAGGATAACCTCTACACCAATGTCTAGCTTTTGGTTCTAACTAAAATTAAGTGTTATATTAAAACCTAGGAGTCTCAACTAGGACCAAATTATGGATATTATCCTATCAAGCAGTCAAGAACTCAAATTTTTCCCCAGAAAGCGTAGGAAGAGTCAATATTAAGAATCTACCCAATATCTTCTGCTCCTCAATAGATATAGCATGTTGGGAAACTATTGGTTGAACAACTACCAGTACTGGAGGGATCTCAAATCTAGGGGCCATAGCTATTGGTTTCCTTTTGCCTCGATATCACTCTAATATGTAGAATAAGTAACATCAAATAATGCACCATCAACCAAACCCAATAGTTGAACCAAAACATCTCTGAGTAAAGATGAAGAAATAAACCTAGTAGAGCCTAGGTTTCCTTTTGGCTCACCACTGGCTGGGGTGGAAGAATATCTTATGCAGGAGTAAGAATGAGGTATGGTGAAGGCTCTTTATCATGATCTATAATTGGGGATGCAACTCTCTTCTTCCCCTGACCACTAGGTTGTCCACATCTTCTAGTACGATACATAGTTATAGACTCGAGGTCCTCATCTCTTATAGAAGTAGCTCACATCCTAGCATCTACAAAAGATGAAAACCAAATGAATCTGAGAAACCAACATAGACTCTGAGCATAAAATCAAGTAAAGATCTTCAAAGAATCACCTATAGCCTCTTGAAGATAAGAAATGGGCATTATCATTCTAACTCGTAGGACTTTACTAGACACTTGCTCATATACCAATAATACTAGTGTACTTATCTCTGATACCAATTTGTCACGACCTGATTTCACTAGTCATTATGGCACCTATTTTAACCTACTAGTAGATAAGACAAACCATAGCTTAAAACTACACGTAATGGGTTAATTAGTGAAAAATAGCATAAATATTAGTATTATGAAAGTAATTAGTTTACAAGCCATAATACATAAGAATAATAATTAAACAGAAATAAAGAGAATAGTGACAATTTCCCATGACCTAGTAAGGTCAGTACAAGGACCTCTAGTGAACGAATAAGAGTACTATCAATGAAAAATATACAATAGTCTTGAAATAGAAATACTAATCAAATAGAAGAAAGAGAGAAAGTCAAACTATAACTCTAAGAACTTACCCTATCTCTAAACTCTTACCGACACTAACACAACATTAATGGCGACAGATAGTACTCAAATCTATACCAGAAAAGGATACAAAAATGTAGAATAAGTACCAAGGCAACAGGTACTCAGTAGGCATCATCATTCAACTGGGCTAAATCATAATATAAAAATAATAAAATGCAAGATAATAAACTAAGTTGGTGGAAAAAGGAAAACCTAGAATAATGCTCCAAGTACTGAAAGTAAACAACCAAAATAATAATATTAAAGAGAGCATAGTTATTTCTAGCATAATTGGGTCCCCATAAGCCCAAAATATGCAACCAAAAGTAAATAACCCAACTCCATCCCTATAAGCCCAGTGGATTCAATAAATAAGAAGCAAGAATAGTAAATATTCCAACCATCCAAATCCTAAAACCGTAACCATGGATCTTTCTATACTGTAAACACAAGACTCAAACCAAAAACAGTATCTAATATATTAGACTTGATCCATAACTAATATCATCATAGATGTGGAACTTGAACTATTCTTAATTTCATAATTTACTAGACTTGAATAGGTCTCAATATCTCCCAATCACAAATCTAGACCAAGACATAATATACATAAAACATCCTTGAGCTCAAGAATGTAATTAAGATAATGTGAGAAGGTCTATTGATAAAGCACCGAGACTTTGAACCATCACAAAACTTCTCCATTAAGTGTCTCTAGGTGGGTATGACTAGGGACTTAAGTCATACCCAATGGATATGATTCATGTCCTCCCTTACGTTCTCTCATATACCTTAAGCATCCTAATAAGGGTGGCATTTTATCTTCTATATAAGTGACCCCTTCTTAATAGTACCCTACGTGTATGAGTCGTACCTAGGTGAGTCGTATGGAGTGAGATTTTAGCTTAGAGTAGACTGGTTTTATTATGAGTAGAGCATATGACTAGGGGGTGAGTTATACCCTTTGGATATGACTCAAGAATGTATTGTTGTACCTTTAAAAGTGTGTCACCTAGGATAGGCCTTGGGAACGAGTTAGGGTAACACTTGTACCCTATAAATGAGTCGAATGGTAATTCATACTCCTAGATGGATTCATTTTCCATCTTTTTACTAAGGTCATTGTGGTTATTTCTCATGCCTAAATCCTAAATCCTCTCAATATATAAGTGTGTGTAGCCTATAACCATTTTTGAAGGGATAAAATAGCCTAAGCACTCTCTGAAGCTCATCTTTAAAGGATTGAAGGCTAGGGTTTTAAGGGTGGCCTTCTAGTGGCAAAAAAGAGTCAAGATTCTTGGTGATTCAAGTTGTTTAAGGCATTTACCTCTTCCCCTTGTTAAATAACTCTAAACCAATGTATTTCACACTTGTATTAGTAAGTGTACATGGTGATTTTGAAATCAAATGAAAGGGGTTTTGTTGCTTAATGATGAATAATAATGACCCTTGCTTAGACTTAGGTTTAAACATGTTACTAATAATGATTTTCATATGTGGGTGCATGTTGTATGTGGTTTAACATGAGGGTCTTGAGTAACCCTAGTATTAATGCTATATACCATGAAATAACCTTGTTAAAGGTATGCACCAAAGGTGTTTGTGATAATGTCTAAGTGAAATGTCTAGTAAATTATTGATGATATGTGGAACTATAGAAATGGCCTAATAGTTATGATATTGTAAAGGCATTATGACCCATGTATTTGTAATTGATAACCTTGTTGGTTGATGGACAATGAGAGGCTAAAGCCCTTAGACATATAGAAGGACTTGAGTGGTATGTGGAACTAAATATACAAAAAGCATGTGGTATAATACTGCTATGAGATGTATATAGTTGCATGGGTCTTTATGACCATAAATTGAATTGTATGATGAAATGAGTTAATGCATTAGCCTATTGAAGTGGTTGAGAAATAAAGGCTTCCATGAGAACCTTGTGGTCATGTATAGTGTTGAATTGGCTAAATAATCCATAGTCCTTGAATTTGAAATGGATTGTATGAATACTAATTATTAACTAATGGTTAAGAGTTCGAGTGTCGACTAATAATAGTAATGGAATGACTTATAGTTCAAGTCCCTAGTCTGGTAGAATAACTAGTAGTTCGAGTCCTGAATCTAATAAAATGGCTTGTAGTTCAAGTCCCTCCACTAAAAAGATCTCTTGAGGTTAGAATACCTCGCATAATTAAATGACTAAGGGTTCAAGTCCCTAGTCTGATAAGATGACTAGTGGTTCAAGTCCCTAGTTCGATGAAATGGCTTATGATTTGAGTCCCTTGCCAAATAGGATGAATAGTGGTTCAAGTCCCTAGTCTAGATGGCTTGTGGTTCAAGTCCCTTGCCTAATAAGATTGTTGGAGTCTGAGTACCTTGCCTAATAAGAAATATTTCTATCTATAAGTGTCGGAGGTCAGAGTCGTCCACCTTATTACATGGGAATAATTACATTGAAAATGAATGCTAAGTCTTGTTACTTTTGTGGAATAATATGAACATGCTGTGTATATCCATGGGTATGAGTATATGTTTAAGAATGTTGATGAGCCTTGATCTCTTGAGTAGCATGTGAAATACCTATAAGTACGGATAAGTGTATCAATGGGATTGAATATGATATGTTGTCTTGTTGTTGAATGATGATGCTATTTTATCCTTATCGTTAAGTTATATGCTATCTTTCCAACCGCTAGCCTTCTCCGAATACTATGTCCCTATGCGACATAGGGGCGAAGCATCTTCTTCTCTTTTTATGCAGTAAGTAGACGATTAAAGAAATTTGTGCATTGACTTTTGAGTGGTGAGATTTCTTTCTTCAGAAGACATTCATCCTTGGTATCCTATCTTTAGACTTAGCATATTTTAGCTTTGTTTGGCTATTGTCGGGGGTCTTGTCCTGACATATACATTTCTAAACTCTGATTTGTATATAGGTATTATGGATGACTATAGACTTAGGGATATTGGTTAGTTGATGAATCTAATGAAATGATTAGACATTTCTAAGTTATGACTTAGATTATGTTTTCTGCTATTTTATTAAAGGGTCGAGATTCATTCGACCCATGTGATGTAAATTGATGTTAGGTTGGGTTATTGGGATGACCTCTAATTTATGTAAGCACGAGGTGCCCATACAACATGGCCCAGTTTCAAGGCATGTTAAATTGTTATTAGAGCCTAGGTTTATAGTCAGTTGTGTATCCACAATATCGTGTCAAGTAAATTCTCTTTTAGGGTGTGAAACGTACCACACTTATAAAAAAAAAGCTATGAGACATTTTAGGAAATATTTCCCTTTCTTGTGTATCAATCTAAAGCAGTAAAGCCTAATGTCCTGAATTTCTTTGATTTTTGTTTCCAATCTTTTAAATCATTCCACTAAGGATATCTAAGGTTCAAGCAAACATCTCTGCCCTGACTAAGGACCCTATGGACAAAGGTCATCCAACTTTTAGATTTTAGACCCAGGCTAGGGCTGCGGCATTAGACCATGTTCGTGGGGTTCTATTTTTACCCACCAACCCCAACTATGAGAGTGACTCTCATAGTCTATTACCTTAAAGAGATGCTCTTATTACTAAGTTTCATCGCTCTATCAACCTCTTGACTTAATTAGTAGCCTCTCAATCAAAGCATGGTGCTCCGGATACTATTTTTTCTAAGGCTACAAGAAGTGGACAATTTATCAGGTTGACCTCTCCTATGTTCTCTGGTACAAAGGTTAAGATCTTCAAGGCTTTATTAGTAAGATAGAGAATATCATCTGAATCATGCATGCTTCAGAGATTGAGGTTCTTGATTTTGCTTCTAGTCCCGCTATGTTGGAGGATTTCTCTGAGGCTTTATTAGACCAATTTTTCCTCAAGAGTTGAGGAAGGCTAAGGAAGAAGAGTTTGTGAACTTCAAGAATGGGAAGATATCTGTTCAAGAGTATTCCTTAAAATCCATCAATTATCAAGGTATTCTATCAAAATGATTTCTAGCATGAGGTATAGAATGCGTAAGTTTTTCTTGAGATTATCCCATGAGTTAGTCCTTGAGAGAAAGGTGACCTTGTTGATTGAGAATATGGGCATCTCTAAGTTGATCATGTATATGCAATAAGTAGAAGAAGAGAAAAAGAAAAAAGTTGAGTTAAGTAAAAGACAAGGGAAGAAGTTTAGACCCTCTGAATTTAGTTTGGAAAGTGGTGGAAAGTGGCCTAGAAAGAAGTGTGGGAGTCCTAGTTCTTTCTCCTTAATTAATGCCCCTTACCCAAAGTCATTGATTGATTATTGGTCTTAGTATAGTGGTGGGTTCCAGGCACAAGGGGCATAATTTCAGGCTAATGGTGCCCAGTCAGCTTAACCTCTTCTTTCTTATGGATTTAATGGTCAGAGTCATCATAGTCAGCGTGAGAAGAAGAGAGGTAGATGATTTCATTATGGTCAGGTAGGGCACATATAGAGAATACCCCTCTCGAGCAGCTTTTTCTGCTAATATGACCCACATTGCTACTTCAGCTACTCCCACACCAAAGGGTTCCATGTCTTTCTCTACTTCTATTTTTGGCATCGGCGTTGGCCAAAACTGCTTGTATGCACTTTCTACTCGCCAGGATTCTGAGGCATCTCCCGATATTATCATGGGTATATTGAGTCATTTCTCCTATGATGTGTATTGTTTTCTTGATCCAAGGTCTTCTCTTTCTTATGTGACCCGATATGTGGCTTTGTACCTTTATTATGGTCCTAAGAATTTGTTATTTCCTTTTACTATTTCTACCCTAGTGAGAGACTCTGTGGTTGTTACAAGAGACTATACGGGGTATGATATTTGGTTGTGGTAGACATACTCTTATAGAATTGGAAGAATTGGACATGGTTAATTTTGATGTCATTGTGGGGATGGATTGATTGCACTCTTGCTATGCTTTCTTAGATTATCGAACCCATAGAGTTACTTTTAAATTACTTAATGGGCCAGTCATTGTATGGGAAGGGGGTTCCTTAATGCCTAAGGTAAGGTTTATTTCTTATCTTATAGCTGGAAGGTTGATTTCAAAGGAGTGTTTTTATCATTTGGTCTGAGTTAAAGATTCTAACTCAAAAGATCCTTCTTTAGAATCCATTTTTGTGGTGAATTAGTTTCCCAAGGTGTTTCTCGATGATCTTCCCAGTGTTTCTCCCGATAGGAAAATTGATTATGGGATTGATCTTGTTCTAGCCACTCGTTTGATCTCTATTCCTCCTTATAGAATGGCTCTAGTGGAGCTAAAAGAGCTTAAGGAGCAATTGAAGGTCCTCTTGGATAAAGGTGTTATCAATCCTAGTGTGTCTCCATGGGGTGCTCCAATGTTATTTGTGCTCAAGTAGGATGGTTCCCTTCATATGTGCATTGATTACCATCAGTTTCACAAAGTGACCGCATAGAACAAATATCCTCTTCCTATTTTTGATAATTTTTTATCAACTTCAGGGTTCAAAGTATTTCTCCAAGATTGATGTTAGGCCGGGTTATCATCAGCTTAAGATTAGGGATACAAATATCCCTAAGACTGTCTTTAGAACCCGGTATGGTCACTATTAGTTTTTTGTCATGTCCTTTATATTGACCAATGCCCCAGCAGCATTATGGATTTGAGAAATAGGGTCTTCTATCAATTCTTGGACATATTTGTTATTGTATTTATTGACGATATCTTAGTCTACTCTAAGAGTGAGGTGGATCATGTAGATCACCTCTGTGTCGTATTGCAAACTTTAAAGGATCAAAGTTTGTATGCCAAGTTCTCCAAATGGGAGTTTTGGTTGAAAGCCATATGTTTTCTTGGTCATGTCATCTCTAGTAAAGGTATTATGGTAGGTCCCCAAAAAATTGTGGCAGTTAAGAAGTGGCCTAGACCTATGACTCCAAATGATATTTGGAGCTTCTTGGGTCTAGCCAGTTACTATAGAAGATTTGTGAAGATTTTTTTTATGATAGCTGCCCCGTTGACCAAGCTGACCAAAAAGAATTTCAAGTGCTTGTGGTCTGATGCGTGTGACGGTAGTTTTGAGAAGTTGAAAGATAAATTGACATTGGTTTCGATTTTGACCTTGATCGAGGGTAGTGATGGTTTTTTGGTTTATTATGAATTTTTTGTGTCATTCTATGTTGTGTGTTGACGCAACATGGTAGGGTAGTGGCCTATGCTTTTAGGCAATTGAATGTTCATAAGATGAACTACCCTACTTATGGCTTAGAGTTGTTAGCCATGGTTTTTGCGTTAAATATTTGGCGACATAATCTTTATTGTGTTCATGTCGACCTCTTTTCCGATCATAAGAGCCTCCAATATGTGTTTACTCAAAAGAAGTTAAATCTCTGGTGAAACATCCTGGGTTTTTACCCTTAGAAAAATTCTTATAAATCTATTCTCCAGACCAATACGACTCATGGGTACGAATGGTATGCTGGGGTACGAGTGGTATGGTCCTATTATATGCTGACCAGTGTTAGTTTGTGGGATGCTTTTGGTCATTGGAATGGGTACGACTTAGAGGTTTGAGTCGTAAGGAATTTGTATGAGTCATATCAGGGACTCGTAAGGTGGACAGTGTTTAATCCTGCTGGTATTTCATTATGCCAGGGATATGGGTCATGGGTACAAATTGTATGTTATGGTTATGACTTGGTTAGATGAGTCGTATACTGGACAGTGTTTGATCCTAGGGATGAGTTTTGGATACAAGTGGTGGATACTGATTGTATAGAAAGGTACAACTCATATGGGTCAGTCGTATCCCTGTGATGTGTTTTTTAGAGATTTAAGTGGGGGTATTTTAGATATTTCCCTACTTACCCTAATAAGGACCCATGACTTATGATACACTTAGGAGGTTATTTACCCTATTATTCTATTCATTAACACTTAGAAACTATTCCAAAACATCTCATAATTCTCTCAAGAGCTTTTGGGGCAAGAAAGCTAGGGTTTCAACTAAGGGATTTCTTTGGGGATTTCTTTCCAACAATTCTTTGGTTTAAGGCATTATTCTCTTACCTCATTGTAATTTCAACTAAAGGCGTGGTTTATATGATTGATTTCATGGTTTTAATATTTCATGATTATGGTTTTTCACCTATTATTGGGGGTTTTGATATTAAATGCTTGGTTATGGTTTTCTATGGTTTTAATTATGCTTTTATATGCATTAATGGTGGTTTTGGACAATTGGATTTCATGGTAATGGTTTAATGGTCTTTGGAATTGGTTTTGCCTATATTATGCCACCAAGGTATTTGATAAAATGTTTATAAAATATGTTCATTGCATTGACTTCTTTTTATAGAACTCTAGCATATTTTAGATTAGATAAAGGAATTATGCATGGTTTAAATGGTTTGAAAAATCTAAATGGTTATGCTTGTAGACAACATGGAAGTCTCCCAAGTGGATTTAATATGGTATATGGAAATGACACCTAAGGTCCCCTTAACCTAAATGGTTTGGCTATGGATATTACCTCTAAGTAAGGGGTGGTATGAAGATACCACCAATATTGGCCTTGGTTAATAAATGGTAGATGGATTTTTTGGACATGGTTTTAATTGGGCATTAATGGCAGGGTATGTATCTAAGCTGTGAAAGGTGGCGTTCCTGAGGGGACCAAATCTAGAAACTCATATTTGCTGATATGAGAGGTCCTTGATGACCACGTGCAAGTGTAACATTTTATATTAGAAGCGTGTACTAGACATCCCATGAGATATTGCCCGGTCGTATGGCTACATACACTAGGACCCTTTCAGCAGGGGGAGCTAAACCCATAATGCCTATGGGTTGTTAGGACGGCAAAGCTACACAACCCAGGTAAAGGTTTTTAAGTGCATGCCAAACCCAGTCCCTTTTTCCTGACACTTATATATGTATGTTTGTATCTATTATGGATAGTTTTACTTGGTTTTACGACTGGCATTATTTTATCCTTATCCTAAGATTCATGCAAGCGGTCATTCGCTAACCCCGTCTATTGTTGGTTATATACCGACGCTATGTAGGACCCGGCCATTCTACTTCTCATGTTTAGCACACAGAGTCTTAATTAGAATAATAATTCTATATTTTTATATGTTCAAAACTCATCCCATCTAAGGTTGGATATAGGGGGTTGGGTTAGGCAATAGGGGGCGGTCGCCGATCTTTGTTGGACTTGGGATGCCTACTACGACAAGGTTTGGGGTTGGGTCATGTCAAGTTGGTATCAGAGCCTTAGGTTCATGGTCAACTAGTAAGTCCACAAAGCCATGTTGAGGTGAGTCTCGATTAGGGGTGCAAAGCGTGTCACACTCATAAGAAAGAGGCTGCAAGATATTTAGAAATGTTTCACTTTCTCGGTATTCTATCTTTAAGCTTGAGTTCTCAATCTGAGAACCTCCTTTAATCCTTGTTTGCTCGTCTTTCAGATCATGTCTCCTAGATCTGGAACACAAGGGAATTCTTCTGTCCCATCTGGGGATAATGCTGAAGAGGTATATCCTATTTATGGAGTACATCTTTGATCCCATGGTCCTATTACTGATAGTGTTAGAGTTTCTCTTATTTTGGCAAGTTTTCCTCAGGTCCCTCAGGGCAACATGACGAATGCAGAATATTATCAGACTATTCATATCATTGCCAAATTGGTTTCTACTCAGGGTGAGCGGGGTATAACTGGTGTTTTATCTGCTGAGGCTACAAGGGTTGGTCAATTTATGAAGATGAGTCCTCTAACTTTATTGGGGTAAAGGTGGAGGAGGATCCACAAGGCTTCTTGGATGAAATAGAAAAGATCTTTCAGGTGATGTAGGCTACTAATGTAGAGGGGGTTAACTTTGTAGCTTATCAGCTCAAAGATATTGATTATCAGTGGTACAAGAAGTGGGATAGGGATAGAGGTGATATAGAATAAGTAGGGTTGTGGGAGGATTTTTCTAATACCTTAATGGATCGTTTCTTTTCTCAAGAGTTGAAGGAAGCAAAGATAGAGGAATTTTTAAACCTCAGGCAAGGAAGAAGGTATGCTCCTAATTTGGTAGTTGATATAAGGTCGAGAATGATGAAGTTTTCTTTTGGGTTAAATTGAGATTTGATCCTGGAGAACAAGACTGCCTTGCTGATTAAAGGTATGGACATCTTGAGGTTGACTGTTCATATGCAGCAGGTTGAGGATGAGAAGAGGAAACAATAGGAGTTTGGGGATAGGCAGGGAAAGTGGACCAGGTTTTCTGATCAGGGAGGTTCTCAATCTCAGGGTGGTAGAGATTGTGGCTAGTAGATGATAAAAAATATGGGAGTTTGGGCTCTTTTTCTTCTAGTGCTCTTTATATTCGGGAGATAGGCGTCATCAAGGTGGTAATAATTATCGGGCACAGGTTGCCCAATCACAGGCGAGCGGAGGTCAGTCAGTTTCTTTGTATCCTCCTTGTCGATTCTTTGGAAGTCCTTATCGGGGTTATTTTAGGGAAGGAAGGACAAGTGCTTCAAATATAGATAGGTATGCCATCAACTTAGGGATTGTCCAGTCAATAAGGTTGATACGTAGGCTAATAAGATTCCTATGGATTTATTTTCTGCTCCTGCACCTAGTGGTACGGTATCTGCTTCTATTACTACTCCTGGTTCTAGAGTTGGTCAGAATAGGTTGTATGATTTTGTATCCTGATAGGAATCTGAGGCATCACATGATGTCATTACTGGTGTGTTACAACTTTTCTCTCATGACGTATATTGTCTGCTTGATCTGGGGTCTATTTTTTTATATGACTCCATATGTAGTTGTGTCTTTTGATTTTGATCAAGGAGTTATCTCAGATCTTTTTTCTATTTCTACCCTGGCAGATGACTCAGTTATTTATAAGAGAGGCTATAGGGGGTTATTGGTGTCTATTCATAGAAAGCAGACCTTAGCGGATCTGTTTGATTTAGATATGGTTGATTTGTATGTATTCTTAGGTATAGATTGATTGCATTTTTTTTATGCATCTGTGGATTGTCCGACCCATAGGGTTATCTTTAACTTATTTGGTGAACCAGTTATAAAATGGGAAGGTAGTTCCTTAGCTCCTTGGGGGGTTTATTTCTTTTCTTAGATCTCGAAAGTTAATCTCTAAGGGTTGTCTTTATCATTTGGTCCGAGTTAAATATTCTAAATCAGAAGGTCCTTCTTTGTCTTTGGTCCCTGTGGTTAATAAGTTTCTAGAGGTCTTTCGGGATGATCTCCCTGGTATTCCTCTGGATAGGGAAATAGAGTTTGGTATTGATTTGTTTCTGAACACTAATCAAATTTCTATTCTTCCCTATAGAATGGTCTCGACTGAGCTGAGGGAATTCAAGGAGCAACTTAAGGATCTTCTGGATAAGGGGTTTATTTGTCCTAGTATTTCTCTGTGGGGTGCGCCGGTGTTGTTTATGCGCAATAAGCATGGCTCTCTTCGGATGTGCATTGACAACAGGCAGTTGAACCAGGTGATGGTCAAGAACAAGTATCCTCTTTCTCGGATAGATGATTTATTTGATCAGTTATAAGGTGACAAGTTCTTTTCTAAGATAGATCTTCTGTCTGAGTACCATCAGCTTAATATTAAGGAGGTGGATATCTCTAAGACGGCTTTACGTACTTAGTATGGTCATTTTGAGGACTTAGTGATGTCATTTGGGTTGACTAATTCTCCAGCAATATTTATGGACTTGATAAACAGGGTGTTCAAGCAGTATTTGGATCTCATCTTAATTATGTTTATTTAAGACATTCTGGTTTTCTCGAAGAGTGGGGTGCATTATGCTAATCACCTTCATGTGGTGTTACGAACCCTAGAGGAACAATAGTTGTATGTCAAGTTCTCTAAGTGTGAGTTCTGATTAAACGCTATGACTTTCTTGGGTTGTATTATTTCCAATAAAGGGATCATGGTGGATCTACTGAAGGTTCTTTGGCGAAGAGGTGGCCTAGGCCCATGACTCTATTCGATAATCGGAGCTTCTTGGGTTTGGTTGGGTATAATAGGTAGTTTTTGGAAAGCTTTTCTTTGATAGTTACTCCTTTTACTTAGTTGACTCAGAAGACTGTTATGTTTTCTTGGTTGAATGCTTATGTAGGGAGTTTTTAGAAGCTGAAGGATAAGTTGACTTCGACTTCAATCCTGACTTTTCTAGAAGGCAATGATGGGTTTATGGTTTATTATGATACATCTCGGGTAGGGCTTGGTTGTATTTTGATGCATCATGGGAAGGTGATTGCCTATTCTTCTAGGCAGTTGAACATGCATGAGAAGAATTATCCTACTCATGATTTGAAGTTGTTGGCAGTTGTGCTTGCTTTGAAAATATGGTGGCATTATTTGTATGGTGTTCACGTGGATATCTCTTTTGATCACAAGAGTCTTCAGTACGTGTTCACTTAGAAAAAGCTTAATCTCAGGCAGAAGAGGTGGCTTGAGCTTCTCAAAAATTATAATATGAGTCTTCACTACCCCTAGGTAAGGCTAATGTGGTTGGTCATGCTCTTAGAAGAATATCCATGGGGATTTTGGCTCTTGTGGAGGAAGGAAAGTGGGAATTGGTGAAGGATATTCACCGCTTGGCTAATCCTTGAGTTCATCTCTTGGACTCTAAGAAAAATGGAGTGATGGTGCAAGAAGTGGATCGATCATTTCTTGATGCGGAGATTAAAGTGAATCAAGTTCTAGATCCTGTCTTGATGAAAATCAAGGGTGCGTCGGTGGTCAAAAGGTAATGGTGTTTGAGATCAATGGTGATGGTACTTTACGGTACTAAGAGGGTTATCTGTTCCTCATGTCGACGGGCTACGGCAAAGGTTTTTAGCTAAGGCGCATGAGTCACGCTATGTTGTACATCCCTAATCGACTAAGATGTATCATGATCTCAAGGAGATCTATTAGTGGAATGGCATGAAGAGGGATGTAGCTAATTTTGTGGCCAAGTGCATGGTGTGTCAATTGGTTAAGCTTTAGCACATTAGGCTAGAAGGGTTATATCAAGAAATTTATTTGCCCGAATGAAAGTAGGAAGTAATCAATATAGACTTCGTTACCGATCTTCCTCGATCTTGAAATCAGTATGTTTCAATTTGGGTCATTGTGGATAGGATGACCAAGTATGTGCATTTCTTGCCAGTGTGGACTATTTTTTTGGTGGAGGGTTATCCACGGTTGTATCTCCAAGAGATTGTGAAACTGCTTGGGATACCTATTTCGATTATCTCTGATCGTGGTATGCAGTTTACGACTCATTTCTAGCGGTCTATCCAAAAAAAGTTGGGAACTAAGGTTAGTCTGAGTACTACTTTTCATCCATAGTTGGATGGGCAAGCAGACAGAACTATTTAGGCTTTGGAAGATATGCTTCATGCCTGTGTGATTGACTATGGTGGCAATTGGGTTGAGCATCTGCCTTTGGTTGAGTTTGCTTACAACAATAGTTATCATTCAAAAATTGGTATAGCTCCTTTTAAGGCATTGGATAGTAGGAGGTGTAGATCTCCTATTGAGTGGTTTGAGCTTGGAGAAGCAGATATGTTTGGTGCTAATTTGGTTTATCAGGCAATAGAGAAGGTGAAGGTGATTCGGTATAAGCTTAAAGCTGTCCAAAGTCGTCAAAAGTCCTATGTAGATGTTAGGCATAGAGACTTGGAGTTTGAGGTCGGGGATAAGGTGTTCCTCAAGTTATCACCAATGAAAGGAGTGTTGTTGTTTGGAAAAAAGGGGAAAACTCAATCCTCGGCTCATTGGTTCTTATGTGATTTCGCGTAGAGTTGGCAATGTTGCTTATGCATTGGAGTTGCCATCTAGGTTAAGTTTGGTTCATCCGGTCTTTCATGTTTCTATGTTGAGGAAGTGTATTGGTTATACTTCTTTGGTTGTTCCATTGGAAGGATTGGGTATTTTATATTCTCTATCTTATAAAGAGGTCCTGATTGAGATATTTGATTGGCAATTTCATCGGTTGCAGACCGAGGATGTGGCTTCGGTTAAGGTTCTATGGAGGAACCATAAGGCAGAAGAAGCTACTTGGGAAGCTACCTGAGATTCGTGCAGAAGAAATGTGTTCTTGAACACATCTTTAATTTCTAAGTTTGTTAAGGGAAAGATTAATATCTTTGCCTCTTTGTTTTCAAACTTTGTTAAAGGGATGTTTGATAATGCAAATGACTCTGTGAGTGGTTACCCCTACTAAACTTTTTAAATACTTTTGGTTACTTTCACTTAATCGTTAAACTAGAATTGGATAGTTAGTTAATACAAGTCCCTATGGGATCGATATTCAACTTTCTTGAAGGGAACTTTACTACTTGGTAGACCACATACACTTGCATGTAAACTTGACAGCGCACACGCAAGTGTACGTGGTCTCCCAAGTAATATATTGGCCTTTAAAAAAGCTGAATATCGATCCCACAGGGACTTGTATTAAACAACTTTCAAATTCTAGTTTAACAATTGAGGAGAGTAGCAAATAAGGTTTTAGAATTGTAAACTAAAATTAAACTAAACTAATGTAGAAAATTAATGACTTAGGACAATCAGTGGATAGAAGCCCAGGCTAAAGCACTTTAAACAATCATACTACGTTATTGGACTTCATTCGTTAACTCCCTTATCTTGGTTATTGATTCGTAGAGTTAATTGCATGATCATGATATCCAGACCTATAATCTTTTACCTAATTTGGACATTACAACTACATCATTGGGCCGGAATGTAATAATCCAATTTAGTGTTTTAAAGCAATCATCCTACGTTTGAATCAAGTAAGACATCTAAGTTTACGCATTTCCTAGACACTAATTTGAATTCTTTATTTTATAAAAGAATACAAACCCTATTTTGTTTATTCCCATGTTCTATCTCCCTATTCCCTCTTTCGAGATCACAAGGTTTACAATATATGTATTTTATGGGTGACCAATCCATAAAATAATTAAATCAATAATAAACAAACAACCATATTGATAAGCAATTAAACGAACTTAATTCAAAACGAAAGTATTCATGATTTTGGCCTTAACCCGGAAAAGGGTGTTTAGCCTTTAATGGAAATATTCATCATCCAATCCCTTGGATTGATTATACAAACCAAAAATAAAACTAAGGTAAAGAGATATAAACCCTAAAAGAAATGTTGAGCAGCCCCACAACTAGTCCAAGATATCCAAAAGTATGTAGTAATGTGTGCAACGTTATGTATTTATAGTAGCCACTCATAATCCAATTAGGAGTGCACAATATCATGTTAAATTGATGGTCTACCAATCATATGCTCAATAGGATAATAATTCACATGCAATTGATCTTGGGAATACAGCAGGCGACGCATGCTATAGAGCGCCAAAGTAGAGGGGGCGTCGCCCTGGGTTGAGCCCCAGACTGGGTGAGGCGTCGTCTTGATTAGAGCCCTGTGATGGCTATAGAGCCGTGGTCTTATAGAATTGGTTCATTATTTAGGTTCCTTATGAAGCTTTTGGAATTATTTAAGCTCCGAAAGGACTTTCTATGATCCCTCACTCGCCCAAGAAATTTAAGGTGTCCAAATTTGCGTCAAGTTGCGTATTGTGCTTCCATGGTCCATTCCAAGCATTTTTAAGTTGTTTCCACTTGATTTTAAGCTTGTATATCCTTAATATATCATCATAATCCATTCATAAATCATCCTATATCATTAAATAGAACAATTTAAATCTCAAAACAACACAACATCCTACACGACGAACTAGAAACACGAGCTAAGACTAGGATTCATTCATTATGATCTTTAGCTCATTGTTTTGACTGTTATTTTGATCCAATTGACCCTTGAATATTATAATAAAGCTGTTTCACATATAAATACACAATAACAATCTTATGAACTCAGTAAACACATTATAACCCAACATGATAGACTAGACAAACACCTAGCTCAAGCTAGTCACACTAGTTTTCTCGCTTGAACTCTAAATGAGCAATTTGAATCAAAACTCATGTGAAAACCCCATTAAACATTGTAAAAACATACATGGACACTTAAATGCACATTAAGAAGATGGATAATCCTTAAAACAAGGCTAAAAAGACTAGAATAGTGACACTAGAATGCGTAAATACACCCAACATCATCACTCCACACTTAAAGCCTTGTTCGTCCTCGTACAATTCTTAACTATAAGAATCATGAGCTGAAAAGACTCCACACTTCTACTACATGAAAGAAACTCAATCTAGTACTACAATGAATATATGTAATTCAAGTTTACAACACGAAGCATGTTATACACAATTGAAAGCTCACGAATCCTACTCCAAAACATCCTAGCCTCAAAAATTTACTCAATACATGGCAAACTTATACATATTGTTTAATAGAAGACATCATACAAATCAACCACATTCATCAAACATGTGCCCTACCCATAAACACTCACAATAATTCAATTATCATAATGGGATACAAATCAAGTTATGCTCACTCTCACAAAGAATTCACAAATTACACATAATGAACCATAGGCTTTCCCTTAGTGTCATACTCCACTAATATTAAATGTGAAATTTAGGATCAAATAAGTCTTTTCCAGGTTGTAATGTAGGCTAAGGGATGGGTAGGAACTATTTTGGCCAAGAATAGTGACTATCTTTCCTAAGTTCTTTAATACATCATAATTTTTCACATAAAAACACCTTGCAACAACCTATTCACACCTTTTCCATCTACCCATATCTTTTGTTTTGCCCATATCTTTTAAGCATTTTTACAAACACATGGTGGGCGTATTGTCTATTCCTTTAAGATTCAATTTTTTTCTTTTTCACAACCATGTGAATATTTCTAAAAACACTTACATCACTCCCAATCACAACACATCAAATATAAACATGTTACCTTGGGGAATCAATTTCACCTTTTTCTTCTTAAACTTCTCAAACTCTTTTCTCAATTATTTTTTCAATTAAAGCACTTAGGAGCTTTTTGGATCAAATTAAGGTTCATCAAAGAAAGAGGATTAGGCTATATATGAGGTTAACAAAGAAAAAGCTTAAGGCTCAATGGGAGTTAACTAGGATAATGCACAAAGGGTAGGTCAAATAGAAGGTATAACACAAGGCTATCAAAGAAATGCCTATATCATCTCCGAAATCCACACTTTTTATTTTGCTTTATACACACACCGGGCAAGTTCTTGACATAACATGCAACAAGGAATACACAAATACCTTACACGCACAGGGCACATACTCAACTCAATAGGATCGTCATAGACACTCAACCAACAATAGCATGAATTTAAATTTATGCCAAAAAGTACAAGAGTCATACTCATGAGCCTAAGATTCTCAAAAGTAGAAATTCTGTCAATAACACACTTTCACAATTAAAAACACTTGCACCATGTAATCAAAAATAGCACCAACTCAAATATCTTACACAAAAAAAATTTAATTTTTAATTGAGCCAAAAATTAGGAATTTCCCTACCCCACACTTAAAAATCTACTTTGTCCCCAAAGTAAAATTTTAAAGTAAAAGATAGACTTTCCATCAGTGTTTGCCATGCTCCTTAGCTCAGGTTTCCAGTACTCGGACTTCCCATAAACTTGTGACTCAATCAAAAACAAAAACTACGTGAAATAAAAAACTAAAAACTAAAAAAAAAATACCTTAGCTTGGGTTGCCTCCCAAGAAGCGCCTAATTTAGTGTCACGGCACGACCTAATTAAATCTTTCCTCTGCCTTGAGAGTATAATTTTACCCCAAACATCCCATCCATCTTTTTGCCTCGATAATAGGGAGGTGGTACAAAGATTAAGGAACCGAGTAATGAATGATGCATGGTAAACCACTCGGCCTTGAAGTGAGGTGTATTTTTATGTTGCTTATCCAGTGTAAAATCAAGAATATGGGATTCTTGTTCCTCATCTTCACGCTCTTCCACTATTTTAAATGATTCCACTTACAACTATCATCTAAACATAATGTAGAAAAGCACTTTGAATGAGGCCCAACAAATCTTACTTTAAAATTTATACTATCCACTACACCCCCACTCTTATTTACCTTCTTAATTTCAGTCTCAAAAGAAAGATGACAACTGAATGGCTGTGATTCATGTGGTGATGGTAGTATCTCCTTAACCTGTTCAACAATTTTAGTTTTCGAGTACTCAGACTTTCTCGAATTGTCAGCAACTTTGCATTCAACAGGTTGGGAAATCAACTCTACATCTACCTCCTTAATTATCTTTGCAAGTTCTTCATTGAGCTCTGTACCATTCTTCAAATTTATTGTAATTACTTGTTCACTGCCACTTGGCAAATCACCTTGAGGTCTGGTATTATGTTCCTTCTGCACTTTCCCTATCTGCATCACCAAGTTTCTCATGACAATTTGTTGATGCTCTAAATTGTCTCCATAACTCTTTATATCTGCTGAAAATTATGCTTGATTAGGTAAAATTTGTTTCATCATCTCTTCCAAATTGCTCGTTTAAATTATAGCTTGTATGTTTGGTTGTTGCTGCTGAAACTATTGTTGGTTGTTCCATGATTGAATTGTGGCTGATTCTGCCCCATTTGATTGTAGTTATTTATATAATTTTGCCTTTTAGCATATCCTATAAATAATTCTAAATCAGGATTGACAACACACATAACTGCAGTATAACCACTTTGACCATAAACCAAACACCAAGTTGCAGTCTGCTCCTCAGATAGAACAGTATCCACATCATATTTTGAAGGTCCCATCCATGCACTTTTATCAAAATCTGGACAATAATCCTCATGATGTGGTCCCCCATAAAAACAACAAGAATCGTTCTCGAAAACCATCTAGCCCAGGTTTATATCTCAAGAAGTGTAAGAAAAGGAAACGTAAAAGAAAATAAAAAGAAACTAAACAAAAAATATTTAAAACTTGATATAGAAAAAAACTAAAAATAAGATAGTTGTCAATTTATAAGTCCCCGAAAATGGTGCCAAAAACTTGACAGCGTCAAAGCAAACATACAAGTGTATCTGGTCTCCTAAGTAATATAGTGGCCTTGAAAAAATCCGAATATCGATCCCACAGGGACTTATGTTAAATAACTATCAAATTCTAGTTTAACAAATCGAGGAGAGTAGCAAATAAAGTTCTAGAATTATAAACTAAAAGTAAACTAAACTAATGCTGAAAAGTAATGACTTAGGACAATCAATGGATAGAATCCCAGGTTAAAGAACTTCAAACAATCATAGTACGTTATTGGACTTCATTCATTAACTCGCTTATCTTGGTTGTTCATTTGTAGGGTTAATATCATAATCATGGTCAACCAACCTATAATCCTTTACCTAATTTAGACATTATAGCTACATCGTTGAGCGGTGATGTAATAATCCAATTAAGTGTTTTAAAGTTATCATCCTACGTTTGAATCAAGTAAGGCATTTAAGTACATCCCTATCCTAGAAACTAATTTGAATTCCTTATTTTATAAAAGAATACAAACCCTACTTTGTTTATTCCCATATTCTATCTTCGTATTCCCTTTCCCGAGATCACAAGGTCGATAATATATATATTTTGTGGGTGATCAATTAATATAATTATTAAATCAAGAATAAGCAAACAACCATAATGATAATCAATTAAATGAACTTAATTCAAAATGAAAGAATTCATGATCTTGGCCTTAACACCAAAAAGGGAGTTTAGTCTTTAATGGAAATATTCATCATCCAATCCCTTGGATTGATAACATAAACCATAAGAAAACTAAATTAAAGAGATATAAACCCTAAAATAAGTGTTGAGAAGCCCCATAACTAGTCTAAGACATCCAAAAGTATGTAGCAATGTGTACAACATTATGTATTTATAGTAGCCAGTCATAATCCAATTAGGAGTGAACAATATCACGTTAAATTGATAGTCCACCAATCATATGCTCAATAGGAAAAGAATTCAAGCAAAATTGATCATGGTAATACAGCAGGCGATGCATGCTCTAGAGCACCGAAGTAGAGGGGGCACCGCCTTGGGTTGAGCCCTGGACTGGGTGAAGTGTAGCCTTGATTAGAGCCTTGATATGGCTAGGTCGCCATGGGCTTATAGCCTTTTTTCACTATTTTAATGCCTTATAAACCTTTTGGAGTGGTGCACTTTCTTAAAGGTCTTTCCATGCTCCATCTCTCACCCAAGACATTTCAGGTGTCCAAATTTGCGTCAAGTTGTGTATTGTGCTTTCGTGATCCATTCTAAGCCTTTTTGAGTTGTTTCCACTCAATTTGAAGCTTGTATATCATTCATATATCATCATAATACATTCACCAAGCATCCTATATCATTAAAAACAACAATTTAAAGCTCAAAACAACACAACATCCAACACGCCAAACTAGAAACACGAGCAATGACTAGGCTTCTTTCAATTTGATCTTTAGCTCAATGTTTTGACTCTTGTTTTGATTCAATTAACTCTTGAACATTATAATCAAGTTGTTTCACATATAAATACACAATAACAACCTTATT
Source organism: Capsicum annuum (assembly GCF_002878395.1). Lineage (NCBI taxonomy): Eukaryota > Viridiplantae > Streptophyta > Magnoliopsida > Solanales > Solanaceae > Capsicum > Capsicum annuum. The sequence continues at coordinate 101,742,022 of NC_061116.1, read as the reverse complement.
AATTCATTAAATACATTAGAACCCAACATAATAGACTAGACAAACACCTAACTCAAGCTAGTCACACTAGTTTTCTCGGTTGAACTCTAAATGATTAATTTGAATCAAAACTCATATGAAAACACTATTAAACGTTGTAAATACATACATGAACACTTAAATGAACATTAACCACATGAATAATCCTTATAAAAAAGGCTAAAAAGACTAGAATAGTGACACTAAAATGCATAAATACACCCAACATCACATACCTTGTCCTTTATTTAGGGACGAATATTTCTAGTAAAGGAGACTGAAATATCCTGGGTTTTGACCCTTAGAAAATTTTCTAGAAATCCATTCTCTAGACCCAATGTGACTCTTGGGTTTGATCCGTATGCTGAGGCACAAGCGGTATAGTCCTATCGTATGCTGACCAGTGTTAGTTGGTGGGATGATTGTTGCCACTGGAATGGGTATAACATAGAGGTGTGATTCGTAAGGGATTGGTACAAGTTTTATTAGGGACTTTTATGGTAGACAGTGTTTGATTCTCCTGGTATTTCATTCTTCCAGGGATTGGGTCATGGGTATGGATCGTATGTTGTGGTTACGACTTTGTTTGATGAGTCATATACTGGACAGTGTTTGATCCAAGGGATGAGTTTTAGATACAAGTTTTGGATACCAATCGTATAGGAGGGTACAAATCATATGGGTCAGTTGTACCCCTGTGATGGGTTTTTAAGGGATTTAAGTGGAGGTATTCTGGACATTTTCCTACTTACCCTAATTAGAACCCACAACTTATAATACATTTAAGAGGCTATTTAACCTATTATTATATTCTTTAACACTTAAAAACTATTCCAACACATCTCATAATTTTCTGAAGGGCTTTTGGGGCAAGGAATCTAGGGTTTCAACTAAGGGATTGTTTTGTGTCTTTCTTTGGTGATTTATTTCCATCAATTCTTCATTTTAACGATTAATTTTCTTCCCTAACTGTAATTTCAACTAAAATCGAGGTTTATATGATTGATTTTATGGTTTTACTATATCATAATTATGGTTTTTCAACTATTATTGGGGGTTTTGATATTTAATGTTTGGTATGGTTTTTTATGGTTTTAATTATTCTTTTATATGTATTAATGGTGGTTTTAGATAATTGGATTGCATGGTAATGTTTTAATGGTCTTTGGTATTGGTTTTAGTTTTATTATGCCCCCAAGATATTTGATAAAATGTTTATATAGATATGATTATTGGACTGCCTTCTTTTAATGGAACTCTTGCATGTTTTAAACTAGATAAAGGAATTATGCATGGTTTAAATGCTTTGAAAAGGCTAAATGGTTATGCTTGTGAAGAATATGGAAGTCTCCCAAGTGGATTTAATATTTTATATGAAAGGGCACCTAAGGTTGTAACGCCCCAAAATCTGATCCTGAGACGTCACACGGTGCTTAAGACTATGAATAGACTTAAGCAAACCCTGTCTAGCTTCTACTAGATATAAATATCATAATCAAGGTAATATAGAAATTAAAGTCATTTTGAATGCAGAATCTATCTGAAATAACTAAGAATAATCTGAATATAATGTATGAAACATCAATACTGAATAAGCTAAATCACAACTAGTAGTTTGACAAGCCTCTACTACTAACATCTAGTAAGTCATTGGGACAAACCCCCAGCTAACTCGAACTATCTAAAAAATACTAAATCATGTAAATTGATAAGCTGCAAAATTTGAGTGAACAAGTCCCCAAACTTTAAGGACTCACTAATTATAGGATGTAGATGTAGATGCTCAGACTACTCACGTTGTTGATACTGAGCACCTGAACCTACATTATAAGACAATGTAGCACATAGACATATATGTGGATCAGTACTTTAAGGATGTACTAAGTATATGGGGGTGAAATGCATAAGTAAAACATCATCTCATCATCATAATTTATAACACAATCTATGCTAAATGTAAATGACTCATATAAGCTGGAATATTTGAAATACTGATACCATGAATAATAAATCAATAATACTTTATAAATCTAGTGAGTCATAACTTTAAGTTCTAAAAGTTGTACTTGTATTCTCTCTTTAAATCATACTGCCTAAGTGAATAAAGGACTCACTCTAAATTCTAAAATCTAAAAGCTGAAGTCTAAAGCTACTATCATCCTGTAAAGCATAATTTGAGTAAACTTTGTGAGCCTTTACACATAGTCTTCTAAAAGCTTTTCTATTAATCTTTTCTAGAACATTTAGTCTGTAGAGAGTTTCTCTTAACTGACATAAACCACATGAGCTAACATGGAGTCCAACGTCTTATCCTCCTAAGAAAGAACCTCATATTGGAGAGAAATGTCATCCTCTTACTAAGGAGTATAACTTGAGCTAAGTGATCACATCTGTAACTGTCATCCACGTAGAAGTGGGAATAATCTGATAATTTGTACCTACGTTTCCTACATATTTCTGTAGAAGTAGGATGCTTTAAATCCATACTTCCCACTCAGGGATAAATACTACTTCCTTTAGTTTGCTACGCTCATTCTATTGGAAATCCACTTTAAAACTAGCATAAGGGTTTGTCTAAAACCAATTATGCATTTATCTGATAAAATCTTTAAATAAAGTTGATTTGAATTTTGTAATCTGTAATAATCTAAAAAGTTGATCGCAAATCTTATCTGATGATCAAAAGATCAAAAGATCAAAGCTTTACTGAAAATCTATAAATAATCTGATAATAAAATGCTTAAAGCATAATCTTTCTTGAAATAATAAAATTCAATCTTAGGGTGATAACTCATGCTTCGATCTCATGTCAAAACATCATAATAATCATGATTGATAATAAAAACAATGATAATTCATCTCAAGATCTGTAAATTACTGCAATAGGCATGAAAAATATAAAAACAAGCATTCAATTTAACTTCTAAAACACTTGAAATCTTAAAATCATACAAAGAGAAATAATGGGTATGAACCCTAATTCAAATCTCATGAATAATCATTCAAAATCATATGAATTTTAAATAAAAGCTTGGTTTTGGGCACAAGGATGGAAGAAGATCCTTGTTCATAAACCCCACATACCTTGATTGATGATTAGATGGAGATTCTTGAATTATGGATTCCTATTTGAGTTCTTAATGGTGAATTCTTGATTATCTTGCCTTGGGAATCCTCAATTTAGAGCTTCCTTGGAGAATTTATGGAGGATTTTGATTTTTTGGAGAAAAGGTTTTAGAGCTCTAGGGTTTTACTTTTGAAGAGAATGATGAATAATGAACACAAATTGCTTTGAATATGATTAATCTTGTGTTTTCGATGGATTGGGGTCTTAGGGATTTACCAAAATACCCCCTTTAAACTTCTAAGCAGAATTGAAAAATGTAACATTTTTTTGATTTGGCTGGCCACCGCAATATGCCACAATTACGGTGGCTCACTGGAAAATGACGAGTGGGATTTGGGTTTTCTTCGCTTCGCGAAGCTATCGCGGTTCCCTATAGTTTTGTCATTTTGGCCACTAATGTGATGCGCCAACATCACGTTGGTCTACTGGAATGGGACAATTGGGAATTTGGACTTCTCTGCTATGTGGGGATATCGCGGAGGGCCACTGGAATTTGACAATCATCATTTTACCCACCTCCGTGATGCACCAAGTGCCTAGGTGACACACTGTCAACTTAAAAATGCTCTAATTCCTTCATCGAGTGTCGGAATTGGGTGAATTTGGTATCGATGGAATACTTATTCATTTTCCCACACAATGGGAGGTCTAGATCTGGAAAATTCCACACGAAATAAATATTCTTCATTTTGGAATCTATTTCTTAACATTTTAGGAACAAATTTAAGCTAGAAAAAGTATGGGGTATTACAATATCTCCCCCTTGGGAACATTCGTCCTCGAATATGGCTAGATAAGCTAAAAAAAATTGAGGAATCTGAGCCTATAAGCTATCATGCACAACTAAAATAGACTGAATAACTGAATCTCAATTAAAATGAGCTACTGAACTGATCTAAAAGAGCATGAGTTCTCATGAAGATAACTATATAGCTTAATCTAAATCTGGAAAAGAACTGAATGAAGGAAAACTATTAACTTTAGCTGAATCTGAGTTCGTGGAGAAGAGATAAGGATAATTTGTATGCATGTCTACTTCTGCTTCTCAAGTAGCACCCTCAATGGATTGATTTCATCACAGAACTTTGACCAAGGGAACTTCTTTATTCCTTAGTCTACGAATCTGATGATCAAGAATCTCTTTTGTGACTTCTTCGTAAGAAAGGCTATTTTGAATATCTGTGCTTTCTAGAGGAACTATAATGGTTTAATCATCCATACACTTCTTTAACAGGGATACATGGAATACTGGATGGACTGGGGATAAATCTGCGGGTATCTCAAGCTCATACGCCACCTTTCCAACATGACTCAAAATACGGAAGGGACCTACATAACGGGGACTAAGCTTTACCTTCTTGCTAAATCTCTTCACCCCTTTCATGGGTGAAACTTTCAAATACACAAGATCATCAACCCCAAACTCAAGATCTCTTCTTCTCACATCCGCATAATATTTCTGATGAGTCTAGGCTTCTTTCAATCTTTCTCTAACCAACTAAACTTTCTCCATGGCCTCAAACACCATGTATTGCCCAATCAAAGAAGACTCACCCACTTTGAACTAACGAACTAGCGATCTACATCTCCATCTATAAAGATCCTCAAATGGAGCCATCTGAATACTAGCATGATAACTGTTATTATAAGCAAACTCAATCAATGGCAACTGATCATCCTAACTACCTTTGAAATCAACAACACATGCCCTCAACCTATCTTCCAAAGTCTAAATGGTCCTCTCTGCCTAACCATCTGTCTGTGGATGAAAAGCTAAACTAAGATAAACTTAGGCACCAAAACCCTTCTGAAAGGCTCTCTAAAATTGAGAGGTAAACTGAGTACCCCTATCTGAGATGATGGACAAAAGAACTCCATGCAATCTGACTATCTCTTAGGTATACAACTTAGCATAATATTTAGTTATGTAAGATGTATGAACCAATAAGAAATGCACTGACTTAGTTAGTCTGTCTATAATAACCCAAATTAAATCATGCTGACGATACGAATGGAGTAAACCAGTCACAAATCCATATTCACCTTTTTCCATTTCTAAGTAGGGATATCAAACTCTTGCAACACACCACCAGGTCTTTGGTGCTCTACCTTAACCTATTGACAAGTTGCATACTTGGTTACAAACTCTGTTATATCTCTTTTTATACCACTCCAATAGATTTCCCGCAAGTCGCGGTACATCTTGGTGTCTCCTGGATGGATAGAATAATGCACACCATGGATTTCTTCCATAATTCGCTGCCTCACCCCATCAACATAAGGTACACAAAACTAGAATCCTTATCTTGCTTCTCTTTCACTTCTGAAACTAGGGAAGATTTGGTACTACTCTGAACCCAAACATTCCCTTCAGCTAAATCAACCAGTCTCACACCCAATCTAGCTAACCAATGAACTTACCAAACCTAACTCCTTCTTTTCTTTATCCACTAAGTAACACTGCGCATACACAATCTACTAAGGGAATCTACCACTACAATGGCCTTGCCCAGATGATACAACACACTCATATCATAATCTTTCAATAACTCCAACCACCTTCTCTAATAGAGGTTCAACTCCCTCTAAGTAAACACATACTACAAGCTTTTGTGATCCATGAACACATCAACATGCACTCCATACAAATAATGTCTCTAGATTTTCAAAGCAAACACAATAGCAACTAACTCAAAATCATGGGTTGGGTAATTCTTTTCATGAGGCTTAAGCTTTCTAGAGGCATAGGCTATGACCTTAACTCTCTGCATCAAAACACAACCCAAACCAACTTTAAAGGGATCACAATACACCACAAAACCATTTGTACCATCAGGTAATGCTAACACTAGGGCGAAAGTGAGTCGAGTCTTTAACTCCTAAAAACTCTTCTCATAGGAATATAACCTATAAATCTTAACTTTCTTTTGGGTAAATCTAGACATAGAAGACGCAATAGATGAGAAACCCTCAATAAAACATCTTTATAACTGGCTAGACCTAAGAAACTCATAATGTCTGATGGGTAAATAGGTCTAGGCTAATTCCTTATGGCTTTTGTCTTTTAGGGATTAACTGTAATGCCTTTACTAGAAATGATATGACCAAGGAAAGCTACTAACCTTAGCCAAAATTCACACTTGTTAAACTTGGAAAACAACTAGTGGTCTCTAAGGTTTTGTAACACAATTCTAAGATGGTCTGCATAATCATCCTCACTACAAGAGTAGACAAGAATGTCACTGATAAAGACTATGACAAACATGTCCAAATATTGTTTGTTAGTCCGAAAGACATGAATAGAAACTAAAAATAACCATAACGGGTTTTGAAAGCTGTCTTTGGAATATCACATTCCCTTACTTTAAGCTAATGATAGCCGGATCCAAGGTCTATCTTTGAGAAATAAGTGGCACCTTGGAGTTGATCAAATAAGTCATCAATTCTAGGAAGAGGATATTTATTTTTTACTATAACTTTATTCAACTGATGATAGTCAATGCACATACGTAAAGAACCATCTTTCTTTTGTATGATTAGGACGGGAGCGCCCCAGAGAGAAACACTAGGCCTTATAAAACCTTTATCTAATAGATCTTTGAGTTGCTCTTTCAACTCTTTAAGCTCGGCGGGAGCCACATGATATGGAGGTATAGAAATAGGCTGAATATCTAGAAAAAAGTCAATACCAAATTCTATTTCCTATCGGGAGGTACCCATGGAAAATCTTTGGGTAAAATATCATAAAACTTATTGACCACACTAACTAACTGAACTGTTGGAGTCTCATACTTAGTGTCTTTAACTCGAACAAAATGATAGATACATCCTTTGGAAATCAACTTTTGCGTTTTACGATAGGATATGAAATGACTCTTAGGAGACACTAAATTACCTGACCACTCAAAGACTGGCACATCTCGAAACTAAAACTTCACCACTCGTGTACGACAATTATAGAGGTATAACAAGAATGGAGCAATCCATACTGAGAATAAGATCAAAGTCAACCATATCTAACTCTATTGGGTCTACTAACATGACTTTATAAAGGACAGTGATAGGATACTTTCTATAGATCTGTTTAGCAACAATTGACTCACACACTAGGGTAGACACTAAGAAAGACTTAAGGATCTTTTCAAAACTTATCTCAAAATTTACTACAACTAACGGGGTCACATAAGAAAAACTCAACCCAAGGTCTAACAACACATAAACATCAAGGTGAAAATCATGAAGCATACCAGTAACAATATTTGGTGAATCCTCTAGCTCCTGATGAGAAGGTAAAGCATAGAATTCATTCTAGCACTGACCATCATCGGTACTAAATAATATACCCTGAGAAGGGACTGGGCGACCTAAAAAAGATGGTGCACTATTAGCTTGAGTCTGGGAACGAACACCTTTGTTTCCCTGCTTAGCATGCGAACAATCCCTAATATTGTGACCCAACTTACCACATCTAAAATAACCTTTATGACTGGCCAAACACTCACCCAAATAATTCTTACCATACTTATCATAGGTCGGATAAGTGGGCCTTCCACTCATACTATTCTGAGATTGAGACACAGAAAAACAGAAGACTTACCTCACTGCTCTTGTCTACCTCTGGGAGTGGGAGCACTAGCTGAAGATGGTGCTGGCATAGATTAATTATTTTGAAACTATGAACAATTTCCTCCTTGAGACCTATTCTGACAATACACAAACTATCCTATTCTAGCCTTCTTATTTCCTCTCTCTCTTCCCCTCAATATCTCTGCCTCAATCTGTTGAGCGTGCATTATCAATCTCACAAGATCCATATCTCCAATGAGCATGGAAGTCCTACACTCCTTCACTACTAATATAGAAACTTCTATAACAAACTTACTCATACTAGCCCTAGGATCAGCCATCATATCAAAGGCATACTTAGACAACTAATTGAACTTAAGGCGGTATTCCTTCACTGTCATCGAGCCTTGCCTTAAATTCACAAACTTTTCTACCTTAGCTTCCCTTATCTTATATGGGAAGAATCTATCTAGAAAAGCATCATGAAATACCTGCCAACTCATAGGAACAATATTCTCACCTCTACTATTCTTTTATATCACTACCCAATCATATGCTATATCCTTCAGCCTATTGGGTGCTAACTCTACATTATCCTTCTCTGAAATATGTATAATTTGGGTAATCTTTATTAACTCATATAAATAAAGTTATGGGTCCTTACCTATCTTAGACCCAGAACTCTGGCAGATTCATTCTCAGAAAGTCTTGGATTTTAGCTGTTGCTAAATCCCCATTCTACCTAAGTGGCACTACAACCTAATTCTGATAATGGCCCTGAACACTGGCAGTTATAGCTTGGGCTAATGCCTGAAAGGTAGCCCTAAACTCAATATGGGATACATTATCATTCAAAGGATCAGAGGGCTGGGGTGGCTAGTTATCCTTTCTGTGGGTATTAGCTCACAAGGAGGCATATTCAATTATCACATAAGAGTATGAGTTAAAAGCAGATAGAGATACAGTAAGCATAATATATCATAAAAGAAAGAGATAATTTCCTAAGGACGTTCCATAGCCTATTATTCATAAATGTAGCGCACTTCACACCCATGATTAAGACTTTACGTAACGTAGCTTGTCTGACTCCCTTGGACTCTCTAAAACCTTAGGCTCTAATACCAAGTTTGTAAAACCCTAAAATCTAATCTCGATGTGTCACATAATTCTCAAGACTATGAGTTGCTTTAAGCTAACCCTATTTGCCTTCTACTAGATATAAATCTTATAATCAAGGTAATATAGACATTATAGTCATTCTTAATGTGAAAACTATCTGAAATAACTAAGAATAATGTGAATATAATGTAAAAAATATCAATACTGAATAAGCTAAATCACAACTAGTAGTCTAACAAGCCTCTACTACTAACATCTAGAGAGTCACTAGGACAAACTCCCAGCTAACTCAAACTGTCTGAAAAAAATACTAAATCATGTAAACTGATGAGCTACAAAATCTAAGTGAACAAATCCCCATACTATGAGGACTCATCAACTATAGGATGTAGATGGAGATGCTCAGAATACTCACACTATTGATACTAAGCACCTGAACCTGTAGTATAAGGCAAGGTATCACATAGACATATATGTAAATCAGTACTTTGAGGATGTACTAAGTATATGGGGTGAAATGCATAAGCAAAACATCATCTCATCATCATAATTTATAAAACAAAGCATGCTAAATGTAAATGACTCACATAAGCTGGAATATCTAAAATACTGAAATCATGAATAATAAATCAATCATACTTTATATATCTAGTGAGTCATAATATTTAGCTCTGAAAGTTGTACTAGTGTTCTCTCTTTAAATCATAATGTCTGAAAGAACTTACTCTAAATTGTTAAATTTGAAAGCTGAAGTTGTAACTAATAATTTTGTTAAGCATAATTTGAGTAAACTTTGTGAGCATTTACACTTGGTTTTCTAAAAAAATTTTCTATTAATATTTTCTAAAATATCTAGTCTATAGGGAGGTTCTCTTATCCAACATAAACTATGTGAGCTGACATAGATTCCAATGTCTCATCTTCATAAGGAAGAAACCTCACTTTGGGGAGAGGTGTCATACTCTTTCCAAGGAGTATAACCTAAGCTAAGTGATCATATCTATAACTACCATCCACATGGAAGAGGGAATAACCTGATAATCTATACTTACGTTGGCTACATAGTTCTGTGGAAGTAGGATACGCTAAACCCACACTTTCTGCTCGGTGCTAAATACTACTCCCTTTAGTTTGCTATGTCATTTTATTTGAAATGCACTTTAAAACTAGCATAAGGGTTTATCTAAAACCAATTATGCATTTATCTGATAAAATTTGTAAATAAAGCTGATCTAAATTTTGTAATTTGTAATAATCTAATAAGTCGATCCAAAAACTTATCTAATGATCGAAAGATTAAAGCTTTACTGAAAATCAAGAAATAATCTTATAATAAGATACTTAAAGTGTCATCTTTCTTGAAATAATAATATTCAATCTTAGGGTAATAACCCATGCTTCAATCTCATGTCAAAACATCATAATAATCATGCTTGATAATGAAAATAATTATAATTCATCTAAAAATTCGTAAATTACTACAATAGGCATGAAAATATAAAAATAGACATGCAATTCAACTTCTAAAACACCTGAAATCTCAATATCTAGCAAAGAGAAATAATAGGTATGAACCCTAATTCAAATCTCATGAATAATCATTCAAAATCATTTGAATTTTAAATAACAGCTAGGTTTTAGGCACAAATATGGAAGAAGATCCTTGTTCATAAACCCCACATACCTGGATTGATGATTAGATGGAGATTTTTGAATTATGAATTCCTATTTGAGTTCTTGATGATAGATTCTCGATTATATTGCCTTGGGAATCCTCAATTTAGAGCTTCCTTGGAGAATCTATGGAGGATATTAATTTCTTAGAGATGAGGTTTTAGAGCTCTAGTGTTTTTCTTTTGAAGAGAACGATGAATAATGAGCACAAAGTGCTTTGAATATAATTAATCTTGTGTTTTGGATGGATTGAGGCCTTCGGGATTTACCGAAATACACCCTTTAAACTTCTAAGCGAAACTAGAAAATGTAACATCTTTTTTATTTTCCTGGCCACCGTGATGTGCCACAATCGCGGTGGATCACTGGAAAATGATGAGTGGGAACTGGTTTTTCTCTGTGATGCGGAGCTATCGCAGTGCCTTATAGTTTTGCCATTTTGGCCACTAATGCGACGTGCCAACATTGTGTTGGTCTACTCGAATAGGACAATTAGGAATTTATTATTCTCTGCAATGTGGGGCTATCATGGAGGGCAACTAAAAGTTGACAATCATCATTTTACCCACCTCTGTGATGTGCCAAGTGCTCAGGTGGCACACTGTCAACTTAAAAATGCTAAATCCTTCATTGAGAGTCTGAATTAGGCAAATTTGGTATCGATGGAAAGCTTATTCAATTTTCCACATAATGGGAGGTCTAAATCTTGAAAGTTCCACACAAAATAAATATTCTTCATTTTGGAAGCTATTTCTTAACATTCTAGGAATGAATTTAAGCTAGGAAAAGTACAGAGTATTACAAAGGTCCCCTTAACATAAGTGGTTTAGCTATGGATATTACTTGTAAAAAAAGGGCGGTATAATGATACCACCAATATTGTCCTTGGTTAATAAATTATGAATGGATTCTTTAGACTTGGTTTTAATTGGGCATTAATGGCGGGGTATGTATCTAAGCCATAGAAGGTGGCGTTCTGAAGGGACCAAAACTAAATACTCATATTTGCTGATATGAAGGGTCCTTAATGACCATGTGCGATTTTCATATTTTATAATGGATTGATGTACTAGTCATCCCATGGAATATTGCCTGGTAGTGAGGCTATATGCACAAGGACTCGGGGGAGCTGAACCCATAATGCTAGTAGGTGTTTAGGACAGAAAAGCTACACAGCCAAAGTAAAGGTTTTTAAGTGCATGCTAAACTCGATCCCTTTTTCCCAGTACTTATGTATGTATGGTTGTATGCATTATGGGTGGTTTTACTTGGTTTTATGACTGGAATTATTTTATCCTTATCATGAGATTCATGCTAGCGGCCATTTGCTAACCCCATCTACTAACGGTTGTATACCTATGCCATGCAGGAACCAACCATTCTACTCCTCCTATTTAGCACGCAGATTCGGTATCATTATTTGGACTGACGTTTTGAGCTTTCATCCTTTCGGAAGGCATCATTTCATGTTGTGAATTTTCTTTAGACACTTTTTTTTATTTTGGATATTAGTTCTGTCAATGGTTGGGGGCAACCAAATTTCTTTACTCTTTTAGATAGAGGCTTGGCGGTACTTCTAGGAGTTGGTATGGGTGGGATTGGTAGATGTGTCAGACTTAGCATTGGTGTTGATACTGAGGTTGGCATCATCAGACACGACTTCTCACTCTTCTATCTTATTACTTTTTGGGATTGATTTTTATATTTGTTTTTTGTATTCCCTTTGGTTTAAGGTATATGATTTGTTTGGTATGGTTGGGTGGTTTGTGTGGTACAGTTGGACTCGATTGGATCGGTCATAGTTCTGACCCTATCCCAGAGACTTAATGATAACAATAATGTTATATTTATTGTTATCTGATCAAAATTTAGCCCATATAAGGCTGGATTTAGAGGGGTTGGGTTGGGCAATAGAGGGCGGTCCCCAATCTTGGTTGGACTTGGGATGCTCATTACAATAAGGGCTAGGGTTGGGTTATGTTATCTGATAAAGAAGGTGGCTAGAGGTATTGAAAGACTATGATTTGAGTCTTTATTACCATCCTGGTAAGGCGAACATAGTCACCGATGCTCTTATTAAGTTGTCCATGGGAAGTTTGGCCTATATGGATGAGGATAAGAGGGAATTGGTGAAGTACACTCATCATTTGGCTAATCTTAGAGTTTGTCTTATGAACTTCGATCATGGTAGTGTGTTTGTGTATCTGGTATCTCAGTCATCTCTTGTTTTTTAGATAAAGGAGAAGCAAGTATTGGAACCCAACTTGATGAAGATCAAGAGTAATATAGGTTAATACAAAGTTGTGGACTTTGTGATTGGTGGTGATGGCATCTTGAGATACCAAAGTAGGCTATGCGTTCCCGATATTGATAGATTGATGGAAAGGGTTATGGTCGAGGCATATGGAACCCGTTATGCTATTCATCCCGGCTTTACCAAGATGTATCATGGCCTTAGATAGTTATATTAGTGGGGTAATATGAAATATGATATGTCTAGCACTGTGATCAAGTATATGGTGTGTCAACAAGTGAAAGTTAAGCACATGAGGCTCGGTGGTTTGTACCAATAGATTGTCTTGCTTGAGTGTAAGCGGGAGGCCATTAATATAGATTTCATTACTGGTCTTCCTAGATCCTAAAATTGATGTGATTCTATTTGGGTCATTGTTGATAAAATGACCAAGTTCGCACACTTTTTGCCCTTGAGGACTCATTTCTCGATGGTAAATTATGCTAAGTTGTATCTTATGGGGATTGTGAAGTTGCACGGTGCTACGATGTGTATTATCTTAGATCGTGGTCCTCTATTTTCATCCCACTTTTGGAAGTCGTTCTAATAGAGTTTGGTTACTAGAGTGTGCCTTAGTACCGCTTTCCTCCCGCAACTGGATGGACAAGTGGAAAGGACCATCCAAATATTAGAGGATATGTTGAGGGCTTGCATGATTGATTATGGTGGTATTTGGAATGACCACTTGCCTTCTATTGAGTTCGCCTATAATAATAGTTACCACTCTAGTATTAGCATAGCACTTTTTGAGGCATTGTATGGAGGGAGATGTAAGACCCCTCAAGGTTCCCTCGTAGTTTGAACCTTGGATGTGTGTTGAATGAAGTGTAATTCCGAACCTAAGAGATTGAGAAAGGACACCCTAATTGATTAGTGTTTTAAACTTGTGGATTTTTTCATAAAAATGACTTCCTATGGTGTGGAAAATTGAGTTAGCTTGCCAACGATACCAATTTTGTCAAACTCTGGTATCGGGGTGAGCAGTTACGGCCGTTTTTCTAAGCATTGTAGGAATCACCCAGGTTTGATGGTCAATTCGATAGACCATCAATTCTTCAACAGACCATCGATTATCCCGTTAAACCAGGGTAGTGACTCTTTTTTCTAGCCATCCTACGATGGCCAAAATGGAGAACCATCAAAATTTTGAAAGACCATCGCGATGACGGTCAAGCAGAGGCAGTAGGCCTCATCCTAGCCCTCATGCGATGGATGATCTAGCAAACCATCAAACTTTTGACAGACCGTTGTTTCGACCATCGCATCGAGGTAGTGTGCTCTATTTTTGGCCCTTGAGCGATGGATGATCTGGCGGATCGTCAAACTTCTGATGGACCATCACAGACCCCAATCAATAAATTTTTTAAAAGGGTATTTTGGTCCTTTATAATCCTTTAAAGCATTATATATATTCTAGATAAACCAGTTGGCCTCATTTGCTCATCTCTAACACTTAAGGGCTAGGGTTTTCTCCTTCAAATCATATCAAAGAAAGAATTCTTCCCCAAGAAATCTAAGAACTCACGAAAGATTATGCTAGTGAGTTTAAAATTGAATCTCGCAAGTTCAAAGACCTAAAGAACCCTCTCTCATGAGTAAGAAGAGGAAGGTTAGAGAAAACTTGTTCATCTAATCTCCTAATCTGAGGTATGTGGGGTTTTGAACAAGGGTAACCCTTTCACACTTGTGCCTAAAAGGCTTATTTACATCATGATTTTTCCTGAAATCTATGAGGTTATACATGATATTGAATTGGGGGTTTTCACCTATTGTTATTGAATGCATTATCTCAATATTCCCCATGAATTAACAGTCAAACGACATGATATTTGCATGTTTCCTTGAGAAATTACAGCTGGGTATAAACCCCATGATTTTACTCCATGAGAAGTTAATATTTGTAATGTTTGAGATATTGAAGTATATGACTAACTTAAGACTTTGGGATAAATTTCTGAAATTTCGAGATTTTCATATGATTTATGAATCTATATGCTATATATTATGCTTTTGATGAGCTTTAACTCGATATTGAACTATGGGTTAGTAAGCCTTATTTGAGACTTGTGAATTTATGAACCCTTGTGCTATAAGCACCCATGATTTGAGTATTTCGAGATAATTGAGAAATGAATTGACCTAAGGGTCCTTGAGCTTTGAAATCCACTTCACTCTATAAGATTACCGATTTGATAATTGGGTTCATTGTGAACCATGAGATTATTCTAAAAGTGGATTTTTATGAGATGAGCACAGATAATCTAAAGGGAGTAGTTTTTATCACCGATCGGGTAAGTTACTATGGTTTCTTACCCCAAAACTATGTGCCACCATAGGTTGGGCCTGAGGTCGAGTTTATGTTGATTATAATTGGGCCCAAGGCCGAATTTTGTTTAGTGATCACTAGACCTAGGTTATACTCCCTGGCAAGAGTATGACGCTCCTCCCCAATATGGGGTTTCTTCCTTAGGAGGACAAAACATTGGACTCCATGTAGCTCGCATGGTTTATGTTGGTTATGAGAACCTGCCTTGCCCTTTTAAACTTGAAATCAGCTACTCCTTTGCAAACAAAGGCATTTTTCCCTCCTATGAATTATTTTCACTAAACTAGAGCATTTTTCCTTGAGATAGATGATCTCTCCTAAAGCTTGAAATGAGATATTTTTCTAACTTGCATGATATGCCTCTACGTATGTTCTAAAGACTCATGAGGTCGAATTTCTAGTATTTGAGTTTGAAGAGATATAAAATCTTGAACATTAAAAGTTGTTTTACCCACCATCCCATATGCATGAGTTGACGGTACAATCTAAAGCCCCTTTGCCTTGAGTATTAAGAATAAGAGAAGATTTTCGGTTTTGAGGTTAAAGAATGATGAATCACAAGATTTATGTAATATGCCTCATCTTATATGATTTATGAACTTTATATTTCATACTTATTCAAGCCATGTGAGTCATCTCATATTGCATACATGATTTGAATGAAGAAAATTAATACTATTCTATTTACATGCATTCACCCCCATATACTCAATACATTCCTAAGTACTGATCCACTTATATGTCTATGTGCTACATTATCTCATAATATAGGTTCAGGTGCTCAGTCCCAGCCTCACCTGTGATCTTCGAGTACCTCGTGTACATTTTCTATAGTAGTGAGTCCTCTTTGTTCGAGGACCAATCTTCAGATATTCCAGAGACTGAAAGACTATGTTGTTATCTATAGTTTGTCCTGATTCAGTTGGGGGACTATCCCATTGGTTCTCTAGATTATGGATTTGTAGAGGCTTTGTCAGACTATTTGGTAGATTATGGTTTTCTTGGGATTTTTTATCATATCTATTTGGATCGAGTACCCCTTCTTTCCTTTATTTCCTTCTATGAACATAGATGTGCTAGTGTTTAAATTCAAATTTTATCCTTGAAGTAAGGGTTATTAGCAGTAACCAGCTCTATGGGTTAGCTTGGGGCTACTTATAGCCCTAGGCACCATGTGATGTCCCAAGAGGTGATTTTGGGTCACTACAAAGTGGTATCAGAGGCCGATTTTTAAGGATTCCTAGGGAGTCTGACAAGCAGTGTTGAGTAGAGTCTTGCTCATCAGTGTGTAGCACACCATATCTATGGGCAGGAGGCTACAAGACATTTTAGGAAAATTTGTGTCTTTTTTTTAGATTCTATCGTGCCTCCAGTTGTCTCCTTTTTATCTAATGATCTGTGCTTCTCTATTTTCATAAAATGCCTCTTCAAAAAGTAAATGTTCGTAGGAACAATGATGAGCATCCCCCACCCGTTGATCCTTTGAATGAGACAGTGTCCTATGCTGAATTCAGGGCGGCCTTTCAGGCGTTTGCATAAGAGGTCACTGCTAGAATTCATGACTTTTTATGGATGAATCCGCCTGAGTTCTAAGGGTTGGGAACTGATGAGGACCCATAGCTGTACTTGGAGGAGGTAAGGAAGATCACAGATGTGATGTATATCTTAGAAGAAGAAAGTATTGAGTTGGCGTCTTATAGACTAAAGGATATTTATTATGATTGGGTTGTCTCGTAGAGGAAGGGTATAGATGAAGATGCTGCTCCTATGACTTGCCAAGTATTCCAAAATGCATTCTTAGATTGATTCTTTTCGCTTGGGATAAGGAAGGCAAAGATTAAGGAATTTATGAACTTGAGGCAGGGCCCTATGACTATTAAAGAGTACTGCTTGAAGTTTAGTCATTTGGTCAAATACTCTCCTAATTTGATCTCCAACACCCGAGCTTGTATGAGTAAATTTGTGACCAGTGTTTCTAGGATGGTGCTAAAAGAGTGTAGGACTGCGATGTTAAATAGGGATATGGATCTAGCTAGGTTAATGACTCATGCCCAATAGATAGAGGTGGATAAGCTTAGGGAGAGAGAATGAATGAGGGGTATCAAGAGAGCGAGATCTGATCAGCATGAGTTTAGCCGGCCTAGGTTCCATGGAGGGAACGGCCCTCAATTTTAAAGGCGTCTATCTACTCCAGTTCCTTCATCAGCTAGCACTCCCGCGTCTAGAGGCAGGCCAGAGCAAGGGGGTAGGCCTTTCATGTCTGGATTGCAGAACAGTGTTGGTAACCAACCCTGACATCCTCCTTGTGCTAAATATGGTAGGAATCATCCTGGGGAGTGTTTTGGTGATGCGATGGGTTTGCTTGGTTATGGCAACCAGGGCCACACACTTATAGATTTCCCCCATGCTAGACAGGGTAACGGAGATGCTCGACCTCCAGCACTGACTACTAGTGCACCAGCTCATATACCTCGTCCCATCCCTATTTAGGGCACTTCTTCTAGCACTGCTGGCGTTCAGCACCAGAATAGATTCTACGCTTTGCCATCCCATCGACAGCAGGAGGAATCCCCTGATGTTGTTACTGGTGTACTTCGAGTCTTTTTTCTTGATGTTTATATATTATTGGACCCTGGGTCAAATCTCTCTTATGTGACCCCACTTGTGGCTGTGAATTTCAAAAGGGATCCCAAAATAATTCTCGAGCCTTTCCTAGTTTCTACAGCAATTGGAGAGTCAGTTGCTGCTAAAAAAGTGCATAAAGATTGCCTTATCACTATGCTTTATAGAGTCATACTTACGGACTTGATAAAGTTAGAAATGCTGGATTTTGACCTTATTCCTAGTATGGATTGGGTTCATTCTTGCTATTCCTCTATAGATTGTCATGCTTATGTAGTCAAGTTTTAATTTCCTGATGAACCAGTGTTCGAGTAGTCCGAAAGTTCGGTATCTCCCAAAAGTCATTTCATCTCCTACATCAAAGCCAGAAAGCTAATATCCAAAGGTTGCATGTATCACCTAGTTAGAGTCAAAGACACTCTGATCGAAACTCTAACTATTCAGTTAGTCAATGTTGTTAATGAGTTCCTAGATGTTTTTCCAAAAGATCTCCTAGGGGTACCTCCCGATAGATATATAGAGTTCGGAGTTAATCTTTTTCCCAACACTAAGCCTATTTCTATTCCCCCATACCGTATGGCACCTGCCGAGCTCAAGGAGCTAAAAAAGAAACTCAAAGATCTTCTAGATAAAGGTTTCATTAGGCCCAGCATTTCTCCTTGGGCCGCACCTATTTTATTCGTGCAAAAGAAGGATAGATCCTTGCGTATGTGTATTGACTGTCATCAACTGAACAAGGTTACAATCAAAAATAGGTATCCTCTTCTAAGAAGTAATGACCTGTTTGATCAGTTGCAAGGTGCAAGTTATTTTTCCAAGATAGACCTTATATCCGGCTATCATCAACTTAAGGTCAGGAATTATGATATTCCTAATATAGCCTACCAAACCCGCTATGGTAACTTTGAGTTTCTAGTCATGTCCTTTGAGCTAACCAATGCCTCGGCAACTTTCATGGACCTTATGAATCGATTGTTCAAGCAATATCTTGATATGTTCGTCATTGTCTTCATAGATGACATACTTGTGTACTTCCGTGATGAGAATGACTATGCACAACATGTTATAATTGTCTTGTAAACTCTTAGAGACCATCAATTATTCGCCAAATTCAGTAAGTGTGGATTCTAGCTAAGGTCTATAGCCTTTTTAAGCCATGTTGTTTTAGCCGAGGGTGTTAGAGTTGATCCCCAAAAGACCGAAGCTATTAGAAATTGTCCTAGACCTATCTCCCCATCTGACATTAGGAGTTTCTTGGGTCTAGCTAGCTATTACCATTATTTTTGTAAGGGTTTTTCTTTCTTTGCATCTCCTATGACTCGATTGACCCAAAACTATGTTAAATTCTGGTGGTCCGAGTCCTATGAGAACAGTTTTCAGGAGCTGAAGACTCGAGTAACTTCAGCCCCTGTGTTGACTTTACCTGATGGTTCTGATGGTTTTATGGTGTATTGTGATGCCTCAGGAGTTGGTTTAGGGTGTGTGTTGATGCAAAGAGGTAAGGTTATAGCCTATTCCTCTAGACAATTGAAACCTCATGAAAAACATTACCCGACCCATGACCTTGAGCTAGCTATTGTGGTATTTAAATTAAAAATTTGGAGACACTATCTTTATTGTGTCCATATAGATGTGTTTACTGATCATAAGAGCCTACAGTGTGTGTTCAACCAGAAGGAGTTGAATCTTAGGTAGAGAATGTGGTTGGAGTTGTTGAAAGATTATGATGTGAGTGTGTTGTATCATCCGGGAAAGGCCAATGTAGTGGCGGATGCCCTTAGCAGATTGTCCACGGGCAGTGTTGTGCATATAGGGGAAGGTAAGAGAGAGTTGGCTTGTGATGTTCACTATTTGGCCAGGTTGGGTGCTAGGTTGCTTGATTCAGCAGAGGGGAGTACGTTAGTGCAGAGTAGTTCCGACTCCTCTTTAGTCTCAGAAGTGAAGGAGAAGCAAGATAGGGATCCTAGTTTTCGCCAAACTGAAGGAGTCAGTTAAGGACCAAAAGGTTGAAGTTTTCTTCCAAGGGGGAGATTGTGTGTTGAGATTTCATGGTAGGTTGTGTGTCCTATGTGTTGATGATTTGAAGCAGAGGGTTTTGGCTGAAACGAATGGCGCGCATTATTCCATTCATTCCGGCACTACTAAGATGTACCGCGACTTGCGGGAAATCTATTAGTGGAACAGTATGAAGAAGGACATAGCCAAGTTTGTAGTGAGGTGTGCAACATGTCAACAGGTTAAGGTAGAGCACCAAAGACCTGGTGGTATGAAGCAAGAGTTTAGTATACCCACTTGGAAGTGAGAAGCGGTGAATATGGACTTCGTCATCGGATTGCCTGTTTCGCGTCATCATCATGACTCTATTTGGGTTGTTGTGGATAGGTTGACAAATTCGGCACATTTCTTGCCCGTGCATACTTCTTATACGGCTGTGGATTATGCTAGATTGTATATCTGGGAGTTGGTCAGGCTGCATGGAGTCCCCTTGTCTATCATTTTGGATAGGGGTACTCAGTTTACTTCTCATTTTGGAAGGCGTTTCAGCAGGGTCTTAGTACACAAGTTCTCTTGAGTTTCGCATTTCACCCGCAGACAGATGGTCAGAATGAGAAAACCATTCAGACCCTGGAGGATATGTTGAGGGCGTGTGCTTTTGATTTCAATGGTAATTGGGATGAGCAGTTTCCATTGATTGAGTTTGCCTATAATAATAGTTTCCATGCTAGCATTGATATGGCACCGTTTGAGGCCTTGTATGGTAGGAGGTGTAGGTTGCCCGTAGTTTGGTTCGAAGTGGGTGAGACGGTCGCGATTGGACCCGATGCTGTGTTTGAAGCTATGGAGAAATTTAAGTTGATTAGAGAAAGGTTGAAGTTGGCTCAAAGTAGTCAAAAGACTTATGACAATGTGAGGAGGAGAGATCTTGAGTTTGAGGTGGGTGATTTGGTGTACTTGAAGATTTCACCCATGAAAGGGGTGAAAAGATTTGGTAAAAAAGGGAGCTGAGTCCTCGTTATTTTGGCTCGTATAGAGTCTTGAGCTGTGTTGGAAAGGTAGCATAAGAGGTTGAGTTTCCTTTAGAGTTATCCGTCGTTCACCCTATCTTTCATGTCTCCATGCTCAAGAAGCATATTGGTGATTCTATTGTGGTTGATCCTTCAGAGAGTGTCAATATTCAGGATAGTCTTTCCTTCGATGAGATTCCCATGGAGATCCTAGATTTTCAGATCTGTAGAATCAGAAACAAAGAAGTTCCATTGGTTAAGGTTTTATGGTGGAACCAATCTGTTGAGGATGCTACTTGGGAGGTGGAAGCAGACATGCGAGCCAAATACCCGCACCTCTTTTCCGCGAGTTCATATCAATTCGAAGGTACTATTCTTTCTTAATTCATCCCTTCTTATCTAAAGTTTAGCTATGCATCCATCCTTTTATGAGTTCTTGCAATATCCGGAGTGGTCATGAGTTTAGAAAGATCAAGAACCGTATAGTAATTGTTTCAGCTATGTGTACTCTATTTTTCCTATACCCTTAACCTAAATAGCGACATTCGAGGACAAATGTTCCCAAGGGGGAGATATTGTAAGACCCCACAAGGTTCCCTTGTAGTTTCAACCTTGGATGCGTGTTGAATGAAGTGCAATTCTGTCCTTAAGAGATTAAGGACTCCATAATTGATTAGCGTTTTAACCTTGTGGATTTTTTAATAAATATGACTTCCTAAGGTGTGGAAAATTGAGTTGGCTTTCCAACGATACCAATTTCGTCAAAATCCGGTATCGGGGTGAGGAGCTATGGCCGTTTTCCTAAGCATTGTAGGAATCATCCAGGTTTGACGATCGATCAGATGGACCATCAAGTCTTTGATTGACCATCGATCATCCCGTCAAACCAAGGCAGTGACTCCTTTTTCTAGCCATCGTGCGCCGGCCAAAATGATGAATCGCCAAAAATTCAACGGACCATCACGGTGACCATCAAGCGGAGGCAGTATGGCCTCATCCTAACCCTCGTGGGACAGATGATCTGGTGGACCATCAAACTTTTGATGGACCATCGTTTCGATCATTGCATCAAGGCAGTATGTTCTATTTTTTGCCCTCGAGCGACGGATGATCTGGCGGACCGTCAAACTTCTGATGGACAATCATTTCAACCATCGCAAATGCAGATCAACAAATTTTAACTCATTTTTGAAAGGGTATTTCGGTCCTTTCTACTTCTTTAAACCCTTATATATATTATAGATGAACCAACTGGCTTCATTTCCTCATCTCTAACACTTAAGGGCTAGGGTTTTCTCCTCCAAATCGTATCAAAGCAAGAATTCTTCCCCAAGAAATCTAAGAACTCAACAAAGATTATGCTAGTGAGTTGAAAATTGAATCTCCCAAATTCAAAGACTTCACGAACCCTCTCCCAAGAGTAAGAAGAGGAAGGTTAGAGGAAACTTGTTCATCCAATCTCCTAATCTAAGGTATGTGAGGTTTCGAACAAGGGTAAGCCTTTCACCCTTGTGCCCAAAAGGCTTATTTACATCATGATTTTTCCTGAAATCTATGAGGTTATACATGATATTGAATTGGGGGTTTTCACCTATTATTATTGAATGCGTTATCTCGATATTCCCTATGAATTAAGAGTCAAATAGCACGATTTTTGCATATTTCCTTGAGAAATTACAGCTGGGTATAAACCCCATGATTTTACTCCATGAGAAGTTAATATTTGCAATGTTTGAGATATTGAAGCATATGACTAAATTAAGACTTTGAGATAAATTGCTGAAATTACCAGATTTTCATATGATTTATGAATCTATATGCTATATATTATGCTTTTGATGAGTTTTAACTTGATATTGAGCTATGGGTTAGTAAGCCCTATTTGAGACCTGTGAATTTATAAACCCTTGTGCTATAAGCACCCATGATTTGAATATTTTGAGATGATTGAGAAATGAATTGACCTATAGGGTCATTGAGCTTTGAAATTCACTTCACTATATGAGATTACCGATTTGATTATTGGGTTCGTGGTGAACCATGAGATTATTCTAAAAGTGAACTTTTTTGAGATGAGCGCAGATAATCTAAAGGGAGTAGTATTTAGCACCAAGTGGGTAAGTTACTATGATTTTTTACCCCAACACTACGTGCCACTATAGGTTGGGCCTGAGGCTGAATTTATGTTGATTATAATTGGGCCCAAGGCCGAGTTTTGTTTAGTGATCACTAGATCTAGGTTATACTCCCTAGCAAGAGTATAACGCTCCTCCCTAATGTGGGGTCTTTTTCTTAAGAGGAAAGAACATTGGACTCCATGTAGCTCGCATGGTGTATGTCGGTTATGAGAACCTCCCTTTCCCTTTTAAAATTGAATTTAGCTACTCCTTTGCAAACGAAGGTATTTTTCCCTCCTATGAATTATTTTCACTAAACTAGAGCATTTTGCCTTGAGATAGATAATTTCTCCTAAAGCTTAAAATGAGATATTTTCCTAACTTGCATGATATGCCTCTACGTATGTTCTAAAGTCTCATGAGGTTGAATTTCTAGTATTTGAGTTTTAAGAGATATAAAATATTGAACATTAAAAGTTGTTTTACCCACCATCCCATTTATATAAGTTGATGGTACTGTCTAAAGACCTTTTGCCTTGAGTATTGATAATAAGATAAGATTTCTAGTTTTGAGGTTGAAGAATGATGACTCACAAGATTTGTGTAATATGCCTCATCTTATATGATTTATGAACTTTATATTTCATACTTATTCAAGCCATGTGAGTAATCTCATATTGCATATATGATTTGAATAAAGAAAATTGATACTGTTTTATATACATGCATTCACCCCCACATACTCAGTACATTCCCAAGTACTAATCCACATATATGTCTATGTGCTACATTGTCTCATAATGTAGGTTTAGGTGCTCAGTCCCAGCCTCGCCCGTGATCTCCGAGTACCTCGCGTACATTTCCTACAGTGGTGAGTCCTCTTGGTTCGAGGACCGATCTTCAGATATTCCATGGACTGAAAGACTATGTTGTTACCTATAATTCATCCCGAGTTAGTTGGGGGACTTTCCCATCGGCTCTCTAGATTATGGATTTGTATAGACTTTGTCAGACTATTTGGAAAATTGTGGTTTTGGTTGTATTTCTTTATCATGACCATTTGGACCGAGTACCCCTTCTTTCCTTTATTTTCTTCTATAAACATGGATGTGCTAGTATTTGAATTTAAATTTTATCCTTGAATTAAGGGTTATCAACAGGAACCGGCTCTATAGGTTAGCTTAGGGCTACTTATAGCCTTAGGCACCATGTGACGTCCCGGGAGACCATTTTATGTCGTTACAGGAGATGTCGATCTACTATTCGGTGGTACAAAGTTGGAAATGGTAAGTTTCTTGGCCCTGATCTAGTTCACCAAGCCATAGAGAATGTAAACGTGATTCATGATAGATTAAAAACTGCTCAAAGCATCCAAAATTCCTATGCATATGTGAGGTATAGGGACATAGAGTTTAGTGCAGGCGATTGGGTATTCTCGAAAGCATCTCCCATGAATGGAGTAATGCGGTTTGGTAAAAAGGGGAATATTAGTCCCCGATATGTTGGACCCTACTTGATTATGAAGAGGGTTAGCAGTGTTGCCTATGATTTAGAGTTACCTTTTAGTATGACCTCCATTCACCCAATTTCTATGTCTCTATGTTGCATAAATGTGCGGGTGATCCTTTAGTTTTTTCTTTGAATGATGTCAGTATTTCAGACTCTTTGTCCTATGAGTAGGTCTCGATTAGGATCTTATATTGTCATGTTTGTTGATTATGAACAAAAAAAGTGTCTTCATTAAAGGTTCTATGGAGGAACCAAAAGTCCGAAGAGGCTACTTGGGAGGCGAAGGAGGACATGAAGTCCAAGTATCCGTATTTGTTTTTCATTTCGAAAGCTCGTGATTAAGGTATGTGTTAATCTTCTTGATTTGACTTATGTCTTGGGTTGATGATGGATTCTTGTCCCTAAACTTTGAAGGACCGAAGTTCCTTTGATAAATGATGGGTTTGAATCCCATAGTGAAATGAATAATGAATTGAATGATCATGATATGTGTTGTGTTGAATCCTTGTTGTGTGCTTAATTATAACTCATTTAAAATTTGTTTTGATATGTGTTAATGTGCTAACTTGTGTTTATAGTTTCCTTTCCCATCATTTGCGTATGAATGATCCAAGTTGAGGAAAATTAAAACACCTAGACTTTGAACGATCTCAAAATTTCTCTATTAGGAATCTCTGGGTGGGTCCCTCTCGTACCCTAAAAATCCTAGGATGGGTATCATTTTGTATTATATATAAGTGAACCTACCTTAATCATACCCTAAGAGTACGAGTCGTATATAGGTGAGTTGTATGGAGTGAGGTCTTGGATTAGAGTGGACTAGTTTTGTTACAAGTGGAGCATATGACTAGGGGGTGAGTCGTACCCCTTGGATACGACTCAAGGGTGCATGTTCACACCCTAAATAGTGTGTATCACCTAGGATATTCCTAGGGTACAAGCCAGGGTACCACTCATACCCTAGGGTACGATCACTTTAAGTGAGTTGTATGGTGAGTCATACCCCTAGACGGGTTCATTTCCTAGATTTTAACTAAGAGTCTTTTGGTCATTTCCCATGACTAAAACCATAAACCCTCTCACTATATAAGTGTGTGTAGCCTCCTAAATATCTATTTTTTGAGGGATCAAACACCCTAAGCACTTTCTCGAGCTCATCTTTGAAGGATTGAAGGCTAGGGTTTCAAGGATGGCCTTTTAGTGGTAAGAAGAAGTCAAGATTCTTGGTGATTCAAGTTGTTTAATTCATGTACCTCTTACCCTTGTTAAATAAATCTATAACCATGTATTTCACACTTGGATTAGTACAAGTACATGATGATTTTGAAATCAAATGAAAAGGGCTTTGTGGATTAATGATGAATAATGATGACCCTTGCATAGACTTTGGTTTATAAAAGTTATTGATAATGATTTGTATGTTTTGGTGCTTGTTGTATGTGGTTTAACATGAGGGTCTTTATTAACCCTTTTCTTGATGATATCTACCATGAAAATAGCCTTATTAAAGGTATGCACCCAAGGTGTTTGTGATAATGTCTAAGTGAATTGTCTGGTAAATTGTTGATGGTATGTTGAACTAGGGCTGTCCCAATAGTTATAATTGATTGATAAATGATAATGTGAAGGAATTAAGAGCCATATATTGTAAAATTTATAACCTTATTGGTTGATAGCAAATGAGAGGTTAAAGCCCTTAGACATAAAGAAGGACTTGATTGGTGTGTGGAACTAAATACATAGCAAGCATGTGGTATAGTATTTCTATGAAATGTGAATAGTTGTGTGATTCTTGATAACCATAAATTGAATTATTTGATGAAATGAGTTAAGGCATTGGCCAATTGAAATGGTTGAGAAAGTAAGGCTCTCTTGAGGACCATATGGTCATGTATAGTGTTGAATTGGCTAAATGAGTCATAGTCCTTTAATGTAAAATTAATTGTATGAATGATAATGTTTGAACTAATGGTTAAGAGTTTAAATATCGACTAATAATGGTAATGGAATGACTAGTTGTTCAAGTCCCTAGTCTATGGAATGATTAATGGTTTGAGCCCCTAGTCTAATGAAATGTTTTATGGTTTGAGTCCCTTACCTAAAGAGATCTCTTGAGGTTAGAATACCTTGCCTAATGAAATAACTAGTGGTTTGAGTCCCTAGTCCAATGAGTTGACTAGTGATTCAAGTCCCTAGTCTAATGAAAGGGCTTTTGGTTTGAGTCCCTTGCCAAATTGGATGACTAGTGGTTCAAGTCCCTAGTACGTATTATTTGTGGTTTAAGTCCCTTACCTAATGATATTTTTCTGGTCTGAGTACCTCGCCTAATAAGAAACATTTAAATCTATAAGTATGGGAGGTCGGCAGTAATCCACCTCATGACATAGGAATAATTGCATTGAGAATGCATGCTAAGTCTTGTTCCCTTTGTGGCATAATATGAACATGTTGTGTATATCCATGTGTATGAGTATATGTTTGAGAATGATGATGAGCCTTTATATCTTGAGTAGCATGTAAAATACCTTTAAGTGAGGATAAGTGTATGAATGGGATTGAATATGATATGTTGTCTTGTTTTTGAGTGATGATGTTATTTTATCCTTATCCTTGAGTTACATGCTAGTGTTCTCACCACTAACTATCTCCGAATGTTATGTCCTCATGCGACATAGTGCTCGAAGTATCTTCTTCTATTGCTGTATAGAGAGTAGACGATCGAAGTAGTTCATGTTTTGACTATAGAATGTCAACTTCCTTTCTTCAAAATACATTCATCCTTGGTCTCCTATCTTTAAACTTAGCCTATTTTAGCTTGGTTTGGCTATTATCGGGGGCTTGTCCCAACATATACATTTCTAAACTCTGGTTTGTATAGGGTTATTATGGATGACTGTAGACTTGGGGATATCGGTTGGTTGATGAATCTAATGAAATGATTAGACATTTCTAAGTTATGACATATATTATGTTTTCTGCTATCTTATTGGATGGTCGATATTCGTTTAACCCATGTGATATATATTGATATTAGGTTGGGTTATTGGGGCGATCTCTGGTTTATGTGAGCTTGAGGTGCCCATACGACATAGCCCAATTTTGGGGTGTGTCAATTGAGTCTATAAGGAACTAATAGTAATTCTGGCTTTAGGGCCCACTTCTAACCCCTAAAGTCCATTCAAAGGCAAAGTCTACCCCGAACTAGACTAAGGTTTCAAATTCCGCTATAAGCTGCTTCATAAGTCCCCTTAAGTAATAAAGTGGCTATTCAACCTAAAGAATGGTTAGTCAATAACAATTTGCCTAATTATGGTCTCGTAATCGACTAAATAATTACAAATCCCACAAAATATACCTCCAAGTCTTAATTCCCAATCAAAAACTAGCACGATATTATATCGATATTGTAAATTAAGGTCAATCTAAGAGGAAGGTAATCCTAGCCTACCTGGACACTGAAGAAAGCTCGATAAAGTCTATTAAATTGGAAAATTTCCCTTTCTAAGAAGCCTCTTCATGATTCCATGCTATCAAAATAGTTATCTACGCATTAATACGAGAATAATGACACCCATATTACATTTTTATGCTTCAGGTCCAAAATTAAGTCAAATTACCATATGGGGCTTGCTTGTAATATTGCACTTTCAAAACCATCAACATGTTCCTCTATTCTCAAGGATTATTTACCCTTAACAATAGAAAATTTCAATGCTCAGATGATACCAAAATTGACTCATCAAGGAACTAGGGATTTATGACTAAATTAGGGAATTAAACTAAGAGGTATATGAAAACTTATAAGGACTACGATGAGTAAATGATTATCCCGATCTCACCAACACCCCATGACCACCCAAAGATTAGTCTCACAATGCCATAGTCTCTAGGGATGTATAGCTCTTGAGACTTTTAAGAAATAGGAGAAAATAGTGTAAGGGATAAATTAAATACCCTCCCAGGTGCCACTCAAGCAGATACTTAACCTCTTAAGCATTCACCATTTAACCATTTGTTGGATCTCTAAACTAATCCCTGACTTAGGTTGTCCTCCTCCAAAGCAACCAAGACGTCGCTGAAATACCCTAAACCTTGGCCCTTGTAAAAGTTCATGATTTTTGGACTTTTTGGGTAAGATACGACACAAGGGTACCAATAGTACCCTTGGATACAGTTTGGGGATGGCTCACTCATATGACTAGTATTAGATGTCTTTGTTACTATCCAAGATATGACTCAATATTATACTAGTTGTATAGTTGGAAAAAGGTCTATGATGTCAAGTCGTATGATGCTTGTTGGTTGATCTTCTGGAAACTGTCCAAGATATGATTTAGGGTATGGTTTGGGGTACCATTCGTACCCTAGGGTAAAAAAATTTCTTATTTTCTTATATGTTAGTCAGTACAGGGGACCATGGTGAGGGGCTGGGTATGAGCTAAAGTACCACTCGTACCTAGTGTACAAGTTAGGGAGTTGCATCGTACCCTCCTAGGAGTTGATTTTTAGATTTTAAGTAAGGGTAGTTCGGATATTTCCTACCCTTAAATTCTTATTTCCCATATTATATAATCCTTGGGTGCCTCTTATAACACTTTTTAAAGGATCAAAATACTCCAAATACTCTCTCAAACTTACTCTTGAAGATTAGAGTCTATGGTTTCTACTAGTGTTCTTCAAAGGGCTCAAGAGTCAAGTTTCTCTCTGGATTCTTCTTGTATAACGCATGTACTTCTTCCCTCATTTCTAGTTCCAACTAAAGGCATGTTTTAATATGTTTTAAACATTGATTATGAATTGTGAATGGTGGTTTTGGAAACATATGTTGAGGGTTTTGGTGCATATTGTTGACAGTTAGTTAAAACTATGTTTTCATATATTTTAAGTGATGGTTTGCATATGTGGGTACTTGTTGGTTGTGATTTAATAAATGGGTAATGTGAAACCCTTATTTTGATGGTTTATGCTTTGGTTTTGGTCTTGGTAAAGGTATGCCCTCAACATGTTTGATAAAATGCCTAAGAGTATATTTTTTTCTCTATTGTTCAATTTTATTGGAACTATTACATGGTATGGTTTCGTAATGGAACCCTAAATGGATTTGGATAGTATTACATTATTTAAATAGTTTAAATATTTTGGAATGGTTTTAAATGGTATGAATTGATTGGAGTGGTTAAATGGTAAAGCCTTGATGGCTATGAAATTAATTTGAATGAAAACCTTGTAGGTACATAGGAATCCCCCAAGTGAATGAAATGATAGAATTGGTTTGAATGTTGAATGTCTTGTGGGGTACAAGGGAATCCCCCAAGCAAAGCTTAATAATGAAATACTGGCGGGGTACATTGGAATCCCTCAAGTAAGCTTAATGATGATGTACTTGTGGGGTACATGGGAAACCCTAAGTAAAGTTAATAATATAACCTATGAGGGACATGGGAATCCCCTATGTTTGGATAAAGACATTTCTTACAAGCTATAGTCAGTATAATGATATCACTTGTAATAGCATTGATAGATAATAAATAGAATAATGGCTTAGTTGGATGGTAATGGATTTAATTAGGCAATAATGGTGAGGTGTGATAGCTAACTATGAAGGTGGGAGTCCAAGGGACAAACATTGAAAACTCATGTTTGCCGATATAAGGATAGGTCATGATGACCTTATATAAAATACTTTTTGGGTACACGAGAATCTCATAAGTATATTTGTACATATGTATCATAGAGAGAGAAGGGTACTCAGGAATCTCCTACTCCTGTGATATCTCTGGTTTGTGCGGCTAGATGTATCGGGGCACGTTCAGGGGGTTACACTGGACCCAAATTGCCCGTGGGTGGTTCTAGAATGGTTAAGATATATATACCAAGTTAATGGTTTTAAATACATGTTAAACCTGGCTTCTTTTCCTAGCATGGTTATATATATGTATTGTTACGTGTATATAGTTGGTTTACTTTGTTTTACTGGATGGTCTTATTTTATCATTATCCTGAGTGAATGCTAGCGTTTACCCACTAACCCATCTTTGGGCGATTGTATCCCTATAGGATGCAGGAACCAGCTATACTACTCCTCCTTCTCATTGATCGAATTAGGGAACAGTCAGTGTTGGATTAAAGTGGTGACATTCCATAGTTCAGAAGGTATCTATTTCATGTCATGAATTACTTTACAAATTTTGTGTATTCTTAGACTTTGGTTTTTGTATATAGCCGGGGGCAAGTACCAACTTAATACTCCTTAGTTTTGGTTTAAAGGCTTTGTATGGAAAACTATGGACTTAAGTATGGTTTGATTATGTTATCTATATATATATACACACATTGGATTATTATCATAGTTTGTCTTATGGTTTGGGCTTGGTTGTACGGTTGGTTAATGGGTAGTTTGAGTAGCTTGGGTGGTCATGGTTATAGACCTATCCCAAAGTTTTGGATCGTACATTTATACTATCTTTTCATATGTACGGAGTTCATCCGACTCAAGGTACATATTGGTTGGTTGGGTTGGGTATTGGAGGTGGTCTTTTGTCTTGGTTGGACTTGAGATTGCCTATTACGACAAGGCCCCAATTCAGGTCATGTTAAGTTGGTATCAGAGCCTAGGTTTTGGTGTCATCGGGTGTCCACAGAGCCATGTCGAGTAGAGTCTTTCTTATGGGTGCTTCATGCACCACACTTCTAATCAGGAGGCTACAGGGCATTTAGGAATATTTCGCTTTCTTGTTGTTCTACTTTTGGAATATGGAGTTTATGGTCTTAAACTCTTCCCTAAATTTTCTCTTGTTTTATCTTTCAAATCATGTCCTCTCAATAATCCAAAGTTTATAGAAACTCACCCGTTCCACTCGAGGATGAGATAGATGGATCTAGTCTGACTTATGGGGCACAGACTTAGTTAAGAGTCATATTTTCTAGTTTTCTTTATGGTGCCCCACCGATCTCCACTGATCCTATTTTAGAAGTTGGCACTCATGCTCAGTTACCTTAAGGAGAGGTTACCAATGCCAAGTTTTGACATTCTATTAATCCATTGACCCAGATAGTGAAAACTCTATCATGCCAGTCCAGTCCTATTAGTATAAGAAAGAATAAAGCAAGGTCAGGAAATAGGCAGGGTAAGGGGTCTTGGTTTTATGAATAAATAGGAGTCCAACGGTATGGTGGTAAGTGGTCCAAGAGAAAGAGTTGGGTAGGTCCTAACTCTTTTTCTATAATTAGTGCTCCCTACCCGAATTTATTAGAAGCCAGAGGTTTTTAGAGTGGTAATGCTTCTAGGGCATAAGGTGCCTAATCTTAGGCTATTAGGGCCTAATCCGCATCATCCTACCCTCTTTGTAGATTTTATAGTCGGTCGTACCATGGTTATTGTAAGGAAGGAAGGAATCAAAGTTTTAGTTGCAGGCAATTTGGTCACATGCAATAGAGTGTCCCATAATGATTTTTGCTTGGGCAAATAGGGTACCAATTGCCATTTCTTTAGCTCTTGTCCCAAGGGTTGCTATTTCTAGTTTTGACATTGGTTAGGATCATCTCAATGACTTCACTATCCCTTGGGAGTCCAAGGTACCTTCTAGTGTTGAAATTGGTATATTGAAAACTTTTTTCTTGTTATGAGTATTTGTTCCTTGGTCTGAGTTCCTTCTCTCTTTATGGCCTTATTTATGGTTATGTACTTTGGTTTTGGTCCCATGGTTGTTATGGACTCTTTTTTTTTCTTTTTCTACCCCGATAGGTGACTCCACGATTGTTAAAAGAGTCTATGGGAGTGTGTGGTATCTGTTGGTCTTGGCGGATTGGTTTGACTCGGATATGGTGGATTTTGATATCATTCAGGGGATGGATTGATTATACTCATGCTTTGCATTATTAGATTGTTGGTTCCATAAGGTTGTCATTAGACTCCATAGTAAGTCAGTTATGGGATGGGAGAATGGTTTTGTTCCCTAACTATTAAGTGAAAGGTTACATGATATCTTAGAACTCAAAGATTGGTCTCCAAGAGGTGGTTCTACTATTTGGTCTGGGTTAAAGGTTCTAACTCAAAAAGTCATTCCTTACATTTAGCTTTGGTGATGCATAAATTTGTTGGGTCCTTTCTGATGATCCTCGTAGTGTATTTCTAATGGGCAGGTTTGGTTGAGATTGGTTTTATTTTAGACACTTGTCCAATTTCTATTTTTTCTTTATAGAATGGTTCCAGTTGGGTTAAAGGGTCTTAAGATAGATTAAGGGATCTCTTAGGTGAAGGTTTAATCTATCCCGGTATTCTCCGTGGAGTGTTCTCATTCTTACATGTATAAGGGGAATGGTTCCCTGGAAATGAATAGATTGTCGGTGCTTGAATAAGGAATTTTAGGGTGTCCTCCTTGTGGGGTGGACCATATGTGCATATTCTATATGGGGTACTTTGGTGATAGTACATGGTGGTTGATAAATACTAAGCCTAAACCTAGATGCTTGATATTGGTGAAGGGAGTATATTAGCTCAGGGATAGCAATATAGGCTTGGTGGATGTATATTTATAGGTTGGATAAGGCATGAGTAAGGGGTGAGGTTGATGGCTTGGGGAATACAATAGTGGGAGAGTTATAACTTATAGACCGTAGGTTCAGGTTTAATGGATGGAATGGGGGTCTAGTCATTGGATGGGTTAGAGTATGGAGTTTGCATGATTTTACTGGGATCTACATAGCATATAGATGAATAAAGTTTTGGGTATAGGAAAACCAAGTGCTCCTAGTGTACATCCTTGGTGAGACCCAATAGAGTGAAATGTTGCGATTATAGGTGTCATATGATGAAGTTTGAGGATTAATATAAAATTTTCTTTTAGCGGTGGACTCAAAGGGAAGGTCGGGTTGCATATTCTAGTGATTCTCTTCCATCTTAATTAAGAGAATACTTTACTAGTGTTGTATGCATTCTTATAGCACTTATGCCTAAGGTTCGCATTTTGCATTTGCCTTGTTCCCTGGATATAAACCTTAACTTTTGATTACATTGCCTATGGTATATGTGGTTGTGTTTCTTTCAGTTTCTAGTCCTAAAGACTCCTTTTATGGTATGGTTATGTCGAGATGGTTCTTCATTATGGTCTAAGTGGTTACTATAAAGTACTCCATCCCTATAGTGTTGTATCTTATTTCAGGGGTCTTGCCTAGGGTGGCATATATAATTCTTATAATTTGGTTCCTTAATGACCCTTCTTATAATTAGGGTGGTAGTGTCTTGGAAAGCTTGGTGATGTTTAAAACAAGGAGTACAGAAGACCCTAAGTGGGGAAGAGTCTAGGGTGACTACTAGAGTTAAGGTTTTGGAAAGCGAGGTGAGGTTGTTGTCATAAGATATGGTTAGGAAAGGAATGGGTGGTGAAAACCTTTGTGAAAGTTATTGGGGTGCTAGATCTTTGGAAGGATAGATCATACTACGAGTATATAGGCGTTAGGCTTGAATGTTGTGATTGGTAGATATACCAATAGTTGTGTTGGGTACTTAAGAGGTTTGTGGAGGCATGATTTATGAATTTTTTTCATGGTGTAATCGTATTGTAGTTTTGGTTTTCAACTATATATTGGGGTCTTTGGTTATAATGGTTGGTTATGGTTTTCCCATGTATTTTACTTATGGTTTTCATAGTATAATGGTGATAGAGCGAAGTAGTATTTTGAGATAGATGTAAGGAATAGAGCCCAACGGCCTAAGTTAACTCCTTTTAGTTTTGTATAGGCTTAAATATGGAGGTAGTGTATACCTAGACTCAAGCTCTCATAGTGATGTGTCTTTGGGAAGTTGCAAGTTGAATTGGACTTGCTCTTTAGCATGGGTTCAATTTATTCATTATTCCATACGTCGGTATGGCGAAAAGGTAAGGGTGATCCTTTGGTGGTATTGGTACCTCAAATTCTTTTTCCTATAAGAAGGTCCCAGTGAAGATCTTGGGTTTGTAAGTTTGTTGATTACGAATAAAGGTGTGGCTTTAGTAAGGGTTCTATGGTGGAATAAAAAGTCCCTGGAAGCCATTTGGGATGCGGAAGGGGACATGGAGTCAAGTATCCACATTAGTTCTTAATTCCAAAAACTCATGTTTAAGGTATGTGTTCTTTAACTCATCTTGGTTTTCTAACTTGGTTAAAGGAAAGGATGGGTTCTCTTGCATCTTTTTTTTCCTAACTTAGTTGAGGTCGGAATAGAGGTGTTGGGGTGTAAATCGTGCTTGGGGTATATGGTAATTTTATCATCTTGGTATATGTCCTTGTCTTCTATTTTGGGTGAAGGAAAGTTGGATGTTTATTAATGTGTTATCTCATGCTTGTTCTCGCCCTTACCCATCATTCAAGGATGAATTATTCGAGTGGGGAGTATGAAATACCCTAAACCTTGGCCCTTTCAAAAATTCATGAGTTTTGGATTTTTTTGACAAGGATGACTCAAGGGTACCAATCGTACCCTCGGATACAGTTTAGGGATGGCTCACTCGTATTATTGACAGTAGGTTTAGCTTAGTTATTGTCAAATATAAGACTCAACATCATACTAGTCATATGGTATGATATGAGGTGTATGATGCCAAGTCGTACGATGCTTGTTGCTTGGTCTTGTGGAAATTGTCAAAGATATGATTTAGGGTATGGTTTGGGGTACCATTCGTGCCCTAAGTTATGAGTTGGTCTTGTTTTCTCGTATGTTGGTCATTATAGGGGACGATGGTGAATGGTTCGTTACAAGCTAGGTTACCACTAGTACCCTAGAGTAGGGTTAGAGGGTTGGGTCATACCCTCCTGGGAGTTGATTTTCAGCTTTTAAGTGAGGGTAGTCCGAACATTTCCCACGCCAAAACCCTTATGTCCCCACGTTATATAATCCTTGGTGGCCTCTCATAACACTTATTGAAGGATTAAAGCACTAAAAATACTCTCTGAAACTCACTCTTGAAGATTGGAGGCTAGG
Source organism: Capsicum annuum (assembly GCF_002878395.1). NCBI lineage: Eukaryota > Viridiplantae > Streptophyta > Magnoliopsida > Solanales > Solanaceae > Capsicum > Capsicum annuum. Next base: position 101,706,686 of record NC_061116.1, on the reverse strand, counting down.
GTTTCTACAAGTGTTCTTCAAAGGGCTCAAGAGTCAAGTTTCTCTCTGGAATCTTATTGTATAACACATAGAATTCTTCAATCATTGTTAGTTCCAACTAAAGGCATGTTTTAATGTGCTTTAAACATTGATTGTGAATCATAAATGGTGGGTTTGGAAACATATGTTAAGGGTTTTGGTGCTTATTGTTGAATGTTGGTTTAAATTGTGTTTTCACATATTTTTGGTGATGGTTTGCATATGTGGGTATTTTTTAGTTGTGGTTTAACAAATGGGTCATGGGTAAACCTTATTTTGATGGTTTATACTTGGGTTTTAGTCTTGATAAAGGTATTCCCTCAACATGTTTAATAAAATGCCTAAGATAATGTTTTTACTCTATTGTTGAACTTTCATTAGAACTATTTCATGGTATGGTTTGTTAATGGAACCCTAAATGGATTTGGATGGTTTTGCATAGTTTAAATGGTTTAAGGGTTTTGGAATGGTTTCAAATGGTATGTATGATTTGGAGTGGTTAAATGGTAAAGCCTTGATGGTTATGAAATTGATTTGAATGAAAACTTTGCGGGGTCAACGAGAATCCCCCAAGTGAATAAAATGATGAAATTGGTTTGAATGTTGAATATCTTGTGCGGTACAAGGTAATACCCCAAGCAAAGCTTAATAATTAAAAACGTGTGGGGTACACGGGAATCCCCCAAGTAAGCTTAATGATGATGTAATTGTAGGGTACATGGGAATCCCCCAAGTAAACTTAATAATGTAACCTATGGGGTACATGGGAATCCCCTAAGTTTGGCTAAAGACATTGTTTGCAAGCTATAGTCGGTATGACGATACCAATTGTAATTGCCTTGATTGATAATAAATGGAATAATGTCTTGGTTGGATGGTAATAGTTTTAATTTGGCAATAATGGCGGGGTGTGATAGCTGTCCATAAAGGTGGTAGTCCAAGGAATGAACACTGGAAACTCGTGTTTGCCGACATGAGGATGGGTTATGATGACCTCATATATGATACTTTTGGGGTACATGGGAATCCCCTGAGTACATTTGTACATATGTATCATGGAGAGCTAAGGGTACTCGCGAATCCGCTACTCCTATGGTATACCCGATTCAATCGGCTACATGTATCGAGGCCAGTTTAGGGGGTTACACTGGACCTATATAGCTCGTGGGTGGTTCTCGGATGGTTAAGCTATACATACCTAGGTTAATGGTTTTATATGCATGCTAAACCCATCTCCCTTTCCTGGTATGGTTATATATATATATATATGGTTGCATGCATATGGTTGGTTTACCTGGTTTTACTTGATGGCATTATTTTATCCTTATCTTGAATGCATGCTAGCATTTACCCGCTAACCCATCTTCAGGTGGTTGTATCCCCATGCGATGTAGCAGTCGGCTATACTACTCCTCCTGCTCGTTGATCGAATTTGGGACAGTCGGTGTTGGATTTGAGTGGTGAGCTTCCATAGTTTGAAAGGCATCTATTTCATGACATGGATTACTTTACATATTTTTTTTATCCTTAGAATTTGGTTTTTGTCTATGGTCGGGGGCATGTCCCAACTTAATACTCCTTGGTTTTGGCTTAGAGGCTTTGTACGGAAAACTATGGACTTAGTTATGGTTTGATTATGTTATCTATATATATATATATATATATATATACACACACACACATTGGATTATTGTCATGGTTTTGACTTATGGTTTCAGCTTGGTTGTACGGTTTGTTAATGGGCGGTTTGACTTGCTTTGGTGGTCACGGTTATAGACCTATCCCAAAGTCTTGGATCGTTCATTTACACTACGTTGTCATATGTACGGAGTTCATCCGAATCAAGGTACATTTTGGTTGGTTAGGTTGGGTATCGGGGGAGGTCTCCAGTTCCGGTTGGTCTTGAGATTCTCCATGATGACAAGGCCCCAATTTAGGTCGTTCCAGTTGCTTGAGCGACTTCATCTTTAGCAGGTAGATATTCTCTTAAGAAAACTAGTTGGACTAGCCCTGGACTCTTAAATGACCACTTGGCTTCTAAAGAGGTCTCCACTTAAGCGACCAAAGGTTCACTTAAGCGAATGCACCAACGGAACTTAGTTTTTGTCAAGTTTCCACCAACCTCTCAAGATTCATTAAGAATCCCATAAATGTAAATGAACTATGCTACTCTATAAAATTTGACATTTCCAACTCAATGGCTCCATCAAAATTTCCTTCCAAAGTCATTTTGATGAAATATGGGGCCACACCTAAGGGCCATTTTTACCAAATTTATTTCAATAGCCCAAAATGAGTTCAAGCGCCTTGGGACCCAAACCAAAGGTCCCATGGCCTAAAATAAATGTTCCAAAGATGATGGAATCTGATAGCCAATCCTTACTAGTGAAGACTTCAAATAGGTAATTGGCTCTAAAAATCAAACGAAATGATTGGTAACTAAATTTCAGCTCCAAGAAGTCACAATTGACTTGGGAAAGCTATAGTAAAGGTCTAAATGCCAAAAATATGCGGAAATGCAGAAAATGATCTGGAGAGTCATTACAGTTTCCTTGATTGTGATTAGTTTGAAGAATTGTTTGAGGATGAACTAAGCTTTTAAGAGTGTGGTGGTGATCTTAGTCTTATTTATACACCTAAGTATCATTATCTATGGGTGTTTAGCTTTGTTTTGAGGATAAGTTGATATGATTAATAAAGTATAAAATTTGTATTTCTGTATTTGTGTGCTAATTTATATTTTTAGATTGTTTAAGGTGCATTTCAAATAATTCAAGATTCAAGTTGATATGCTACGCTATGCTTGTTCTAGTTTACTTTGATGAGCTGTATTGTGTTGTATGGACTAATGTTTGTTATGAGTAGTTGTATAAAACCATTGTAGAAGCTATGGAATCAAAATTAAGACTACAAATAATTGAAAAGGAGTGGGGAAACAAGAAATAAGTATATGATAAGAAGTGAACAAAGATTATACGAGATTGCATTTAGAGGGCTTGGCCTTACGCCTCACCCCCATAAAATGGGAGGGGTCCTTGTGATGTACCCTCTATAGAAGTAGATATTGGTTTGTCCCTTTAATTTCTATGTGATGCACACTAAGGGGCCATGCAACCCCCCAAACGTCTAAAAAGTGGTTGTTTGCTTGGCTTAAGTTGGGGCAAAGTGGTCAATGCTTATGATTAGATTGGGACAGCTTATATATGGACTGAGGGACTATATAAGGTGTAATTATCCATATTTAAAAACATTGGAATGACAGATATTTTGGAGACAGGAGAAGGCATCAAGGTTTCTACATTAGGATTGTTCTTCCTTTAACATCTAGTTTTCTTGTAGTTTTACTTTTGAATTCATTAATGGTGATTCTTTGTATGACTATGAGTGTCTAAAGACCCTATTTCTAGGGTTGAGTTTAAAAACATGATTGCATAGCATAGTATACGAGTTGGTTGAAGTTGATTATCATATTTAGTTGTTATTATGTTCTTGCTCTTACTATTCTATTGATTCACGAACTTTAGAATAGATCAATATTTATTTTGTGTGCCCGGAATGAGTAATAGATTAGAATGTGGAACATAAGAAATGGGTTTCTGTGTTTTATATGAATTAAAGATAAGATTTGTGGTTAGGATTGGGATATACCTAATTTGTTGTATTTGGCTCAAATATGGGATGAAATATGCATTTAAATTAGTTCTCACATCTCCACTCAACAATATCATTGTGACGCTAATATAAATAGAAGATTTAAAGGATCGAAAGACCATAGTCATGATATTAACCTCGTGAATCAACAATCAAGATAGATAACTTTAACCAGTGCGATTTTATAAGTTTGTATGATTGTTCAAGACAATATGACCCTGGAACTCTCTGAAATATTGTTTACAACACTTAACTTTTGTTATTGTTCATTGTTACTTTTATCATAATAAATTAAACTCTCTTTAGTTACAAATAACACTAGTTTAACTTTAGTAGTAATACTTGAATTAGATTGTCTGCTAAATACTAAGTTCATGTGGGGTCGAAATTCGGATTGCAAGAGCCATTATATTACTTGAACAATCAAGTACACTTGCATGTGTAGTTGGACGCAGTCAACAAGATCTTTCAAGCACCAACTTAACACAAGTGTCTCTACGATCAGCATCAAATTGAATACTTTTATGGTATTGCCAAATATTATTAGATTTAATAAAGCTTATCTCTCCAAACACTTTAACTTTTTTCACAAGAATTTCAAAAACAGTGGGTGAGTACAAAAAGCTAACAGAACCAAAGATCTTAGGTTTTAGATCATAGTTGACTTCCTCCATTGGTTCATTCTCAAGAGTACCTACAAAAGAAAATAGAATACCAAAAGAAGAAGAAGAAACAATAGTGTTAAGATCAAACAAAATCTTTTGTCTTTCCTTTTCTTCAACTTTTTTTCTCTCTTTCTTTTCATTCTTGTTGTGTTTGTCTCCTCCCTTTTTATGATAACTCACTCACTTGTTTCAGCTAAAATTCCTCTATTTCCTCTCTAATATTGTTGTTTTTCTCTCCCTTACTTCTCTTAATTTTGTTTCTCTCTTCCATGTCATTTTATTTTCCACTCAATTATTTTATTCACTTATATTTTATTTTTTCAATAATAGAACTTCAATGGGAGAAGTTGCACATGAGGAAGAGCTACTCTCTTGTTCACAATTTGACTACTCCCTTTAAAGACTACATACTTCACAATCATATTAGAAAGAGTAGAATGGTCATTTTTGGAATTAACTTTCTATTGGAACTGTGCTATAGAATGAATGATCTTAATTCCTCTTTCAAATCCCCATATCAAAAGTATTCGATTAAATTTCACCCAATCGTGATTACTTTATGTCACAACCTAAAAACCAAGGGTCATGATGGCACTTGTCGCGACAAGTCTTGACAAGTAAGTCTATCACACAAACTGATATGAAAAAGAAAATTGATACTAAAAACCCAAGGCAAGGGTTCTAGAGTGAAGCCGAACCCCAAAAACATGGTAAAAGCGGAATACAATCAAGATACCAAACCAAATTCCAAAACCTAGTGTCACAGTGTAAGAAATACTAAATATATCTCAAATGTCAAAAGATACAATAATAATCCAAAAAGGATCAAAACAAAGTCTCTGAATACAAAATAAGACATATAATAGATAAGAAGAGGCAACAGATCAACTCTGAAAGTCTAGATCAACTGCTACCTTAAATATACTCTAGATACCATCTGAATTCGCTATTGTACGGTACACTCATACCTGCATCTACACCGACAGAGTGCAGTAGGGATGATTATTGTCCACTTTTATTCAGTAGGTATCATAGGACGACTGAGGAAAGCAAAAAAGAAAGAATACAAACACAAACTATAGGCACTTCACCTACAATCATAAAATGTCCTAAATAGTAGGCCACACCGTCTCCACTGACAGTTCTATCATATACATATATAACAAATACAGGTAGGGAAAAGAAGCACAAATATACAAGTATATTGAATACAAGTATAAGAAGATAGAACAAATAGACAGATATCAAGTCAAGGACAGAAATATAATCATAGAATAAGAACAATAGATGGAATGCAATGAAGATGATGATAATGATCATGATGATGATGATGATGATGATGTGATACACGAGGTCATAGCGCAACCTCTGTATACACCGACCAAGTTGTCCTCCCAAAGTAGGTCCCATAGGGGTTCATCAACTAAGATACAACAAATATCCAATACCATTATCCATAACTTCTCTCTGGCACATATATCGGTAGAGAATTTTTAAAGATGTCACATTTTCTATCACAAAAAGGCAGTGTTTACAGTATTTCCATTGTGGAACCAATGTTTCATAAATGAATATGGTATGAGGATGTAATGCTCACAACCTACCAAAATGAGAATATCCAATATCCGACCTATATACTAACCATGTGAGCCAAGAATCCAATCAAATCAACTAACCATCCATGATCCAATATAATCCACTAACCATCAAGTGAAACGTACAAGAAAATGCCATTGATACCATGCACATCCCAAAACCTATGCTTTTTCCTACCTAAAAGAGTACAACCAAATATACATATATTAAATAGTAGGCTACAAAATCATATAAGACCTTAGATGTTCACACATAACAAATAATGTAACAAAACCACCAAGCATTATCCACACAGGCCCCACAAGGGCACATAAATCACCTAAGCACATTTTTTATGATACAACCCCATATCGATCGGATGTTTTTTCATTATTATTACCTACCCAACCTAGTCTGAAGAAATTTGAGATATAATCTACCTCGAATGTCAAAACCTAAAGAAATAAGTCTTTATCACTGAGCTTTCACCTCATTCATAAACCCAGATATCATTTAAAACACATAAATATAGAATTTACACATCAAAAGAAAGCCAACGATACCCATATTACCCACTTCAAAATCGAGTTCAAAATGGAACCCCAAAACAAGTTTTCAAAAAAGAAGGGTGAAACCAAAATTTGTGTCCAAAACCACTCTTACCAAGATTATAGGAACTCATAGGAGAAAATAGAGTGAAATTGGGTTTTGGAAGAAACGATAATTTGGGACTTCCGATCCAATATCCCTGAACTCCACCTTTAAATTCGAGTTTAAACAAAATTTAAATGATAAAATCGAATAAAAGTAATTGTAATAGATATTTGGAGCTTAACCAAGCTTTGAAATGGAAGAAAAATCTGAAAACCGCAAACCTAAAGCTCTATGTCTCAAAAATTGTCTAAAATCTCAAAAATGGAAAATAAACCACCCAGGCATCGCTTAAGTGACTATTGGATTACTTGAGAGACTATCACTTGAGAGACCAGGCGTCGCTTAATAGAAGCTTGCCTCATCCCATATGCAGCTTGGTTGCCACAAGTGACAGGTGTATGGCACGCTAATGTCGCTAAAGCGGCCAGGCCATCACCTGAGCGGCTATCACATAAGTGAGCCTGGTGTCTCTTAGGCGTCATTTCGGTTGTAAGGTGAAGTCGCTTAAGCATCCAAAGCATCGCTTAAGCAAGTGCACCAGTTGAGTAGTATACCAGCTGGAGACTTAGAGAAATCCAAGTCTCTGGGATCCCTCGGGGTTCATATAGAATTTTAAGTATGTAAAATTACTATGCTACCCCTACTAAATTCAAAGCTTTGGGCTCAATAGCGTTATCAAATTTTTTAAAAAACATCATTTTCAAAAACTTGACCCAAATTCACATTTTTTTTCAAATAAAGGGTCAAAATGAGATATCAAAGCCATAAAACCACAACAACCATGTTACCAACCTAAAATCGACATTTCAGATCTTTTGACGTAATCTGTTTTGCCATCCTACACACAAAACAAAAGATGTAGACCAAAGTTAATTAATACACCTTTTAAACCACCAAACTCCACAAACTCACACAAATGAAATCAAGATACATCGGGAACCATGTTAATCATCCCCATACCCTAAAAATTCCATAAAGCAACCACGAAAAGGGGTAAAATAGTCAAATTACACTGAAATAAATATTTTACAAGGATTACCAAAAATTAAATCATTACATTATCCACTACTAAGAATCTAGTTCGTCCTCAAAAAAAGGCAAGGGACATCCTGAATCAGCAAAAAGTTGAAAATAACTACTATACATATCAAACTCGACCTCCCAAGAAGACTCATTTATGGGCCGATGCCTCTACTGGACCTTAACCATAGGAAAAACTCTAGAACGCAACTGTCTAAAATCCCTTACTAGAATGGAGACAAGATCCTCACCAAAATACAAGTGCTCGTCTAACTAGACTGAATCCCAATAAATGATATGAGACTCATCTGGAATGTAATGCCAAAGCATAGAAACATAAAAAACTTGATGAACAGCTAATAAATTTGGGTGCAATGCTAACTCATAAAGCCATATCCCTAATAGTACGAAGGATCTCAAAATGTCTAATATATTTAGGGCAAGCTTAGCCCTCTTCCCAAACCTCATCACACCTTTCATGGGTAAAATACAAAGAAAGACATGATCATCAACACAGAATCTCAACGTAAGAAGTTTGTGATCCATATAGCATTTTTACTTACTCTAAACTGCTCGAAGACAATCCTGAAAGACCCAAACTCTATCCAATGATTCATGAAGCAAGTTTGTACCTCAAGATCTAATTTCAAAATATCAAACAAACCAATTAAAATCTGACAACGCCTACTATTCAAAGCCTCATAAGGAGATATCTCAATACTGGAATCATAGCTATTATTATATGCAAACTCTACTAAAGCTAGATATTACTCCCATTAGCCACTAAAGTCCATGACACAAGTGCAGAACATATCCTCCAAAACCTGAATAGTCTACTTCAACTGGTCATTAGTCTAGGGATTATAAGTTGTACTAAGATCAACTCAAGTACCCAACTCCTCTTCAAAAGTCTTCCAAAAGTGAAATGTGAACACTGAACCACTATCTAAGATAATACACACTAGTACACCATGAAAATAAACTATCTCATAAATATAGATATGGACCAGCCTTTTAACACTTAAAAAAGCCTAAACGAGAATGAAATAAGAAGATTTGTTCAACTGATCCATAATGACCCAAACACTATCAGAACCATGAGAAGTACGAGGAAACTCGGTCACAAAGTCCATTATGATCCGTTATCATTTCCACCCGAGAATGGGTAACCTCTGAAGCAAACCATAAGGTCTCAAATGCTCGACCTTCACCTATTGGCAACATAGGTAATAAGCTATGAAATATGTTATATCATTCCTCATACCACCCCACCAGTAATGTTATCTCAAATCATGATACATCTAAGTCACTCTCGAATGAATGGACTATCTAGACCAATGAGTCTCTTCCAAAATCAATCTAGTCCAACCACCCAGTTTCGACACACAAACTCGGCCTCCAATCCTCCAAACACCATTAGGATCAAGTGAGGCTTCCTTAGCCTCACCACTCAACACCTTATCCCAAATCACTCTCAACCTAAAATCATCAAACTAACGAGCCTAAATCTTCTCTATCAAGGAAGATCTATCCTCTGCGAATACCAAAATACACCTAAGTCAAAAATATCAAGCCTAACCATCGAATTAGCCAAAGACTAAACCTATAATGCAAAAGGTCTCTCCTGAGTCAAAAAATATGCCAAGCTACCCATGCAGTTGACTTTTGGCTCAAGGAATCCGTAACCATATTAGACTTGACTTGACGATAGGATAGTCAAGTTATAATCCTTAAGCAACTCAAGCCAACTGTGCTGCCTAATATAAAGATCTTGTTGGGTGAAGAAATACTGAAGGCTACAATGATTAGAGAAAATTTCACAACTTCATATAGGAGTCCTATATATGGACTCCATATAGGTAGTGCCTCCACAACTTCAGAGAAAAAATAACCACGCACAACTCCAAATCATGGGTAGGGTAGTTTCTCTCATGGGGCTTCAACTGATAAGAAGCATAAGCAACCACCTAACCGTTTTGCATTAACACAACACCTAAACCAATACCAAAAACATCACAAAAAATGGTATAACTCATGCATTTCTTAGGAAAAGTCAAGATAGGAGCTGAAGTCAACAAATCCTTCAGCTTTTGAAAGCTCACCTCATAAGCATCAAACCTTATGCAAAAACCCAAATATCAGCTAAAATACACAAGTATAGAATTTATGCATCAAAAAGCCAACAATACCTTTATTAGCCAATTCCAAATTGGGGTCTAGATAGAACCCTAAAATGGTTTTCGAAAAAGATGGGTAAAACTAAAATTTTTATCCAAAAACATTCTTTCCAAGATTAAAGGAACTCGTAGGAGAAAACCTAAGTGAAAACAAAGTGAAATTGGATTTTGAATCAAAGAAACAATAATTTGGCCTTTCCGAGCCAAAATCCCAAAATTCCACCTATAAATATGATCTTAAACAAGATTTAAAAGGTAAAATCAAAGAAAAGTAATTGTGATAGGGATTTGGAGCTTACCCAAGCTTAAAAATGGAAGAAAAATCTCATAAACTCGAATCCCAATCTCTAAGTCTCAAAAATATTGTAAAATTCTCTAAAATGGAAAAATAAACCATCCAGGAATTGCCTAAGCGACCAAGCATTTTTCAAGAGAAGCCCGCTTTATCACATACGTGGCTTGGCTATTACTTAAGTAATAGGCATTTGGCATGCCAATGTCTCTTAAGAGACCAGGCTATCACTTAAGCAAGCTTGGTGTCACTTAGATGAGATTTTGGCTGTAGGCCAAGTTGCTTAATCCACCAAGGCATTGTTTAAGTGAGTGCACCAGTTGGAGACTTAAAGAATTCCAAGTCTCAGTAGACCCTTTGACATTCATCCAAAATCCCGAGAATGTAAACGAACTATGCTACCCTACTAAATTCGACTCTCCAAACTCAAGGAGATATCAATTTTTTGAAAAAATATTGTTTTCACAAAATTTTTCTCCGAAACCCAATTTCACAATTTTTTCAAAGGGATGGTCAAAATGAGATATAAAAGTCATAAAACTACATCAACTATGTTACCAACCTACAATCAATGTTCCAGATCTGATGGCGCAGTCTGTTTTTCCATTGAATGTATAGATCAAAAGATGTTGACCAAAGTCAACTTATAAGCCTTTTAAACCACCAAAATCCACAATCTCACACAAATGACACCGAGAAGCATTGGGAACCATTCTAATCATTCCCACAGCTTAGAAATACCACGATGCAACCATGAAAAGGGATAAAATGGTCAAATAATATAGAAATAAATATTTCATAAATATCACAAAAAACCAAATTATTACACTATAATCATCCACTAGTTTTCATAATTCTTAGGACACTGCTCGTGTGGAAAACTCCAACTTCTCAAACTCTCAACAATAATTACAATCAAATATTTGTTTCACATGATATTCCCATTAGAGGTAACTTTCTTTATTAGCATACATGAATAATTTTGGTAGAGTATCACATATCTACTATCCCACTTGGTAAATCCATCATAATCATATATTCTTGCAAAATACATAGTTATTTAAAACAAAGACAGTAATCATGTGCTACTTAAATTTTGGATTTTCCCATAATTTTTCTCACTCACTTTTGCCTTTTCCTCTCAAATAACCTTTTAAAAAATACTATATGAGTTTATAATTAAATCCTACTTGTATCAATCCCTTAGTAGTAAAATAATATATGTTGGGGTACACGAAAAAAGATGTAGAACCAATCATAAAAAGAATAGAATATAGTTCAAACAAGACTCAAACAAAAGAAAAGGATTTTAGAACAAGATAAAGGTCCCATCTTCTTATGTTCTATCAAAACATTCTTTGTACTAACAATTAGATAAAGAAAATTCCTTGGAGAGAAACAAACAAATTACATCTTTTTCTTTTTTTTGAAGTTACTGTTCACACTGTTGTACTTTCTTTTTTCTTAAAACTTTTTTTTACCATTTCTTTTGCTCATTTGTTTAAGAAATTCCTAAGATTATGAAGAATGAAATAATGATAGAACCACTCTGATACTACTTAATAACATGGAGGGTGGAAATCCAAAAACTAAAGTATGAGCTTAAACAACTGCAGAAGCAAACACTAAGAAACTACTTGAAAAGACTAAACATGAATTAGAAAAAGATAGCGATTTGATAAGATTCAAGTAAAAACAAATTTCTTATAGAGGAACCAAGCACCTTTACTTGAGAAATTAATCAAGCATAAATGGATCTTGATTGCTTTATGAGTACGTGATAACAATTATCAAAGTACTAATTGTCTTGTAAGATTATGAAACAGTAACTAAAGATACCAAGCAAAGAAGTTATCTTACTACATTAAACTATGAACTTGTTAATTATGTTGAAACATAAATCTCAAAGTAATCTACAACAAAGGATCAAAAAGAACTCTCAATATAATAAATATTCTTCAAAAACTATTTTACCAAATAATAAAATATTCCTTTATATAGTAGTAAAGAAGGGGTTGGTCAAAATAACATTAAATAAAAATGATACTTCTTAGAGGACCATCCACACATCATCAATAAATTCAACATAGAACAAAACAACTATTAAATGGTATAGAAGGTTGTACAGACAAAGACCTAGGAAGTCAACATCGAATAAAACAACTATCAAATATTTGTTCTAGAATCTAATTAAAAGAATACCAAATTTAGATTGCTATATTTTTGCCATTTTGAGGTAGATTTTGGCCCAATCTACCTTATTTTGGACTTGATTTAGGCCTCCAAATAGATGTAAAGACTTGGGGAAAATATCTTCATTGGTCTGAAGCACTTCTTCTATCACAAGTCACTTTTTAATATTTAAATGAATCTCATTAAAATATCTTGATATTCTCGATTCTTCAATGATGTTGAGATTCCATGGATGCTATTATATGTCATGTTATTTTGGAAAGACATAGCAGAGGCAGACAATTTCTCTGTGTGTGGATCTTCTAGATGGTTGAATGTTGGCAACAGTTTGACTAGTGAATGCTTTAAAATACCTGTAAAGGTTTTGAGATATTGTCCATTGAAGCCCAGGCTTTATAGAATGTTTATGTGTTCTAAAATGGCAGTTGTAATGAGATGACATGCTACTGAACGACCTAATGATGGAAATTAAGATGCCCTACTAATGTTGAAGCTTGGAAGCATTTTGATTCTTTGCATCCAACCTTCTCAAATCATCCTTGAAATGTTAGATTGGGTCTTTCAAGTTATGGGTTCTATATATTTTAATCAGTAAGCATTTCTTATATCACATGGCATGTTATGTTGATGAATTATAATTTATCACTATGTATTTGTATGAAGTCTAAGTACATGATGTTGTTAATGATTATTCCAGGTCCATACTATCCACAAAATAATATTAATTTGTGACTATAATAATTAATTAATAAATTTAATGAGCTTTAGGAATTTATGATAGAAATAGATTATACTCATTTATAGAAAATATTTCAAATGTGTGCAACCTTATTAGGGATAGTTAGTAATTTTTTATGCTAGCAATGTTATCTGAATGGAACACTAAGGGAAGATCGGCATGCGCAACATATAACTATAAAATATGCCCTCAATACTTCAAACATAGATGTAATATATGTGACTTAGGTCATCATGCATTTTTCCTCCTGAAGATTTATTTTGAAGAGACAAGATATCATGTAATGGTGCAAATTATTATTGACCGACATCTGCACCACTGTTAGGCACATAACAATGACTTTGGAAAGGGATAAAGCATCTATATACTATAGGCATGTGGAAGAAAAGATCCATCTTCTTTGAATTACCATATTAGGACACAAATCTACTGAGGCACAATCTAGATGTGATACCTATTGGGAAAAACTTTTTTGACAATTTGCACGCAACTTTGCTATCATTATGGATTGTAAGAAATGGGGATAAGGAAGGAGATTCATACAGTAAAAGACAAAAGAAGGAAAAGTTTATTTATCTAAATCCTATTTTTCCATGAAATTAGAAGATAATTTATTCTATAGTGTGTTTCAAAATGCCAAATTACCAAAAGGGTGTGCCTCAAACAAATTAATGTGTGTTGATGTGGAAATGTAATATCATATACTTTTTTTTGTTCCTTATTATACCTCTTTAAAACTTAATAATGAACCTGTATGACCCTTATATTGAGTAGGAATCATTTTGGATGAGTTTAGAAATGTTAAAGAATGATAAGACTTGATCTTAGGCTTATGTATCACGTAGTAGGTGGCTAGGCCTTGGGGTCCGTATCGCAGAGCCAAGCGGGGGAACCTACTAGTTTACCTCTGCCTTGAGTGTCACATCATTAACTCCCATGCATCATGATAGGGGTGTACCAAAACCCCTCCCTTTCCTCCTCCTTCTCCACTTGTCTGATGGGTTTTTATTTTATTAGGTTATTTTAAGGGCCTTTTGATCCTTTCCTTAAATAAAAATTGTCCCCTACTTATACAAAATTACCTTAAATCCCTAAGATACAATCTTAATTAGTGAAAACGCATCCCACTTTTCCCCAAAATTCCTAATAAACACAAATATCTAGGTTTTAAGAATCAAAGATCAATCTTAAAGCTTTTCTTGAATTTTTCTCCGTCAAAAGGTATGCTGAACAACCTCCTTTCACGTAAATTTACAAATGGTTGATTTTATATTATGAAAGTTTGTATTTATATGAACTGATAATGTGGATTTTGAGAATGGTTGACTTAAGCTTGCAAATCCCTTTTCTATGAAACTGTTCTTAAATTATTATGTGAGCTTGAGAATGAAGATTACTACTCTAATTATATAATCCTTTTATTATGAACTTTTATTGGGATATTTTTTGGTCAAGAACACATGTTTCTTTTTGTTGCAAATCACCATTTGTTATTTTTCACTTGATTTTTGTTAAAGGCGTAAATTGCTACATCCCTTGATTTTGTATAACGTTGATATTTAATGTGAAATCTTCAACCTTTAAGGGATATTAAAATGTATTTATTGTAAGAATCAAAATGTTGGGTCTTATTCTTTAATAAATATATGAAACAGCTATGGAATAATATATATTGACTTGCAAGTCTTGCTATAAAGATACCAATATAACGTTTACACTATGAAATACTTACTAAATTTCAAATGGTAAATATTCATAAAAATGTAGGAACTGAGCCTAGATAGTATTATATGGTTTAGTAAGAAGGTATAAGTCTTTGTGACCCAATTCTTAAAACTTATGATTTGTTGACGTAAAGATGGTTCACTCCTTAACTAGATAGCCTTATGATGTTTCCCTCTATGAGGATAATATGATGTCCAAATGATGTACATCTCAATTTATGTGGCAAACATGAATTTGGGCCCTACTCTTTAGCTATAAGTTGGACATATATATCCCGTGAATTACTTGATATCGGTGAAACTACATGATTTAGAATTAAAGATAATAACTAATTATGCTTTGAGACATGTAACCTGTATTTTCCATATTATGACTTATGTATAGATTGTTATGACTTGTTCTGGTAAAACTATTTTATACCTTTCTGCGTGTTACATACCAGTACTTATTGTATTAACCGTCCTCAGATGTTATATCATTTCATAATATAGGTTTGGAGGCATTTTTTCGAGGTTCTGTGGAGTTTTAGGATTTTCTCGAGATAGATTAAGAAAAGTGGTGAGACCTCCATCATCCAAATGGCATATGGTTTTCTTCTTATTAGACTTTGAGTATTCATTTTTATGATATCATCTTAGGATTTTCATATTTAAAGTTAGAGGATTTATAGACTAATGTAGAAGATGTCACTATGTTGTATTTTGGAATTTGGATTTATAATTTCTATTTAAGTTGGATTTTCTTCTGATTAGGTTATTTTCACAAATATTGGTGTAATAATGCTTATGATTTTATGCTAAAGGGTCCTCTTGGGCCTTCATTGATCTGAGATGTCTGTTACATCCAAGGCCTAGTCGTGGGTCATAAAAATATGGTACCAGAGCTTGGTTTAAGTATCCTAGGGTGTCTTGGAAGCTGTGTCTAATAGATCCCCTTTTATCTGTATGTAGCGCACAAAATTTATAAAGGGGAGGCTACAAGACATTTAGGAATGTTTTTCTTTATTCAAGTTTTAGTTCATGCTAGAAATGTCTAGTTCTAAGAAATTTCTCCTGACTCTAAATTTTCCTACATTTTAGGTCATGCCTCCTAAAAGAATGTCATGACTCGAACTAGGGCCTAGTCAAGACGGGTATCTCAAGCCCACTGTGGCTAGAGACCACTCCCTTGGCCTAACCTTCAGAGCACAATAAATAAATACAGCAAAATCCATCCAAAAATAATAAATAAGATAGATGAACCAAATAAAATATTAGAGTCAAAACAAGACAGTCAATCATCCCAATAGTATCCACAAAAGCCATTAAAACCAAAAATACCAACTAAGATGGGATATGCCCTCGAATATGACTAAAAAAATACAAAAAGAAATACTAAGAAATAAAGGAACAAGTGAAATGACTGGGCCTGCCAAAAGATGGAGGCTCGCCACTTAACCGTAGATCCATAGTAGTATCAGATCACCTAATGTTGCACAGGAGCAACAGAAAAGTTTTTGGACCCAACATCATAAAACGATGCAGCATCCAAGGATGATCAGTAGGGTAAGCATTGGCATGTAACTTAGGGGAAAGTGAAAAAATAATTCCATTGCCAAAACCAATCAAAACAGCATGCACAATATTTATATATACATACATAGGATGTCGGGATATGGCAAAGGGTCATGAACATAAGAGTTTAACACATTATCCTAAACTGTGTAGCTCATTTTTTCCTAAAGGAACTCACGAGCTATATGGATCCGTCTTCCCTTATTGGAAAGACCCCAGTGTATGTTTGCCACATGAACCGAGGAAAGGATAAAGACACAAAGGAAATAGCCACCCAATACATAGTATGTATCTAGAAACATGGTCATATATACCCCCATACAAAAAAACATATTTTTTGGTGTTGTTCCCCCTAGGAATACACCTTCATGGTGAGCTACATAAGTTTCTTTAGGACCAAGTTAAAATAATTTGCACATAAACCCAACCATTAACCAAGGATTTTTTATCAAGGAATTTTCCCACGTGGTTTCATCATACCAATGTAGCCGCAAGCTAATTCAATCATTCCAAACCATTCCATATAACCATTAAACTCCCAAGATTCACTTGAAATCCAAATCATTGCCACCAAAGGCATTCCAAAACTATTTTTATATATCCATTATCCTTTAATGCAATGCAAAGTTCTAAAGGAAAGTTAAATCATGCAAATTCCATATTCAAAACCAAATTCATAAAGGTGAGTTGAGGTTAATGCCATTATGAAGCCAAAAATAATCAATTTGGGGAAACCCATATTCCCCAATCCAATCCTCATAACAATACACCCATTCAATCCCAAAACCCATCAATTAAAGTATAAACAACACATTTAAATCATGGAAAATACAATTCAAGTAATAACCATCAAAAGCCCTCAACGCAATTTCAAACCCAATAATTAAAATCATATGAGTAATAATTAAATATATGCCACAATGAAAAATTTAAGTTAGGGAAAAATATACATGCCTGAAATACCAAAGAATTTGAAGAGTAATTAATCAAAGTTTGGAACCCGGAGTAGTGATTTCTTGAAAAAACCCTTGAGCTTTCTTGGGTTGGGAGTTAAAAGAGAGAAAAATGGACTTTGATCTCTGAAAACTGAAGGAAAGGGGTTTATTTGTGGTTTAAAAGTCGTGCAAGGGGTTAAATGACCGAAATCCCCTCACCCAAGTGAGAAAAACAAAAACTAGACAAAAATTATATAGCAGCATAGAACGCTACTATCGCAGAGCTTTAGCCTCCGTGCCACGCCCTTATCGCGGAGGTTTATTGTCTCAGATCCCAAAATGACCTTGAACCCCTTCTGAAAAATCTAAAACTTTCCAAAAACACCATTTTAACATCCCTTAACATAATTCAATTCAAAAATTGATATTACGCATGCAGGAGGGTCAAAATAAAATTTGTTGAAATTTTGTGGGGTCCTATAAACAACTACAGTGGACTTCAGCTAGAACCTTCATCCTTACCGACTGCTAAAGAAGTTTGTCCTAAACATATGATTAATACCCATAATATAGTCCATACTTCTATCCAAGCAACTCCTACTGGGGTACACCTATCCCCGTCAGTCCATTAAGGGATCCCAAAATTAGTTATACTCAAACTTAGCCCCCTTAGGGTAATATTACTAATGTTGAGTTCAGACAGAGTATTCAGATGCTTTGTCATTATATCATCCTAGAATCATCAATTAGAAAATATTTTTTTGATAAATACTACCAGGGTTAGTAAGTTCATGCGACTAAATTAGTTGGTTTTCATGGGGTCAAAAGTTGAGAAAGATCCTCAAAATTTGGTTAATGAGCCGGAGAAGATATTTAGGTTTGAGCATTCCAGTACACAGAGGGAGTTGATATAGAGGCTTATCAGCTTTAAGGTATGGCTTATTAATGGTATGATTAGTGAAAGGAGGTTAAGGGTAAGGATGTCGAACTTGCTATTTGGAAGGATTAGTTTTTAGGCTTTTCTTAATCATTTCTTTCCTCAGGAGTTGAAAGAAGATAAGGATGAGTAATTTAATAAATCTAAAGCATTGGAAGATGAGTTCTAAGGAGTATATTTTGAAATTTACTCAGCTATCTCGTGATGCCTCAGAATTAGTCTCGACTCTGAGGGTTAGAATAAGGAAGCCCATGCATTGTGTTTCTGATGATGTGGTGCTAGAACGTAAGGGATAAATATTGAATAACAACGTGGTTGTACACAGGTTAGTAATATATGCTTAGCAGGTAAAGAATGATAAAATAAAATAGGCAAAAGTAGAGGAGCATCTGAGTAAGAATACCATGAAGTGAGCATCCAAAATAATGGTAAGAGTTTTAGGTAGCTTTTCAAGAAGAAATTTTGAGGATATGCTCATGTATCCATGAGTTCACCTGCCCCTTGACCCATGAGCGGCCAATGATACTATCCTAATAATTGCCAAAGGATATAAAGTACTCAGTCTCAAGGTAGTGTAGCTAAGTCAGATCCACCCTAACCTCTTTGTTATAATTATGGAAAGCTTCACCGTGGAATTCGTTATATGGGTAAGAATGAAAGTTATTATTGTAGGAATATTTGTCATATTCAATAGGAATGCCCCTCAACAAATGGAGAACCTAGGGGTAATAAAGGCCCATCTTCTACTTCTTTATCCTCACTACAAAGGGTGCTAGTTCTAGAATAGGCTGGGGTTGCAATAGTCTGTATGCCCTATCTACTCACCAGGTGTCTGAGGCTTTTCCAGATGTTGTCAAGGGTATGTTACAGATTTTCTCCCATGATTTTTATAAGCTACTTGATCCTAGTACCATCTCGTCTTACATATTTAGAAAACTTTCTCAGTGTTTACCCCTATTGGTGTATCTATTATTTCTAGAAGGGTCCATAAAAATTGTATTATGACTATATTTCATCGAGATACTATAGTGTCATGACCCAATTTCTTAGGTCACGATGGCACCTACTTCCACCCATTAGTAGGTAGACCAAGACATAGCTTAGAAGGGCAAGTAATGTGCTAATAGGTGGAAAATAAAAACAAACAAAAGTATAACCAACAACAACAATAACATATGTGAAAGTGAATATATATATATATCATAAAAGAGAAGGAAGAGGACAAAATACATAAAATGAAGCTCTCCCAAGACCTAGTAAGGTCAATACTAGAGCCAATACAACAAAAGAAAAGTACTAGACAGTATCCAAAATATACCTATGTACAATAGTCTTGGAATGCAAAAGACTATAACTAGAAAAGTTAAAGGAGGATCAAAGTTAGACTCTAGAAAGATTACCCCATCTCTAAATCAGCAGCAAGGCCCAAAGACAACGTCAACATTGGTGGGTCGTACTCATATCTGCACTAGGGAAAATATGCAAAACTACAGTATGACTATCAAATCAATGGGTACTTACTAGGAATCATCGACCGATTGAACTTATTGTGGTAAATGAATAAATATAATGTGAGTGTGTAAGTTAAGTCAGCAAAAATAAGTAAAGAAATATAAATATCTACTGAGCTATGTAAGTGATATAAAGAAAACAAATAAGGGAAATACAAGAAATAAACACCTCAACCGTAAGCAAGACAAGATAACTATGACCTAACTAGGCCCTCATAAGCCCAGAAGGCACAAGAATAAAGACAATTAACCCCACCAAGCCCTCATAATCTGATGGGTGCAAACAAAAGGTAACTAAAGTAGAAAACATAAGTAACTCTAACTTAACCAATATCAATTAACCTACGTATCACAAATCCATGATAAAACTATCCTAATGTGCACCGGGCTTGAACTAGCTCCAATGGGTAATTACAAAAGGCCAGATGCTAGGCTTGAACCAAAAATAATGAGTAATATCTAAAGTCCATTAGTTTTAAATCAAAAATCTTGGGTAATAATGAGAGGCCAGATAAATTATGTACAACATAACTCAATACCACTGCCAATACTCCTAGAACAACTATAATAAACACCATAACACCTCGATAGTATCATAACTAGATGTCGGACGCAAACCAAAAATCATAATAACCATAACACAACCAAAAACAAATGACACCATAGATATCTAGTCTTAACTATAAAACTAATACCAAAATAATGTTGTAACTTATGACAAAGTTGTGCCAAAACGCATAATATTAGTACGAATAAAGCATATACTGGACTCAAACCAGAACTAAAATATGTTTATGAAAATAAAAGCATATCTAGCTAAAGGGAAGATATCTAAGATTTCAAAGCCTATTTCTATACCATAAGGTCATGAATATCAATCTCAGGCGAATAAGTCCACTAAGTCAAGGTGGGTCCTAATTAGTAGGTCAAGGAAGAGTGGTCTAGGTCAAATACTACTCTACTTGGGGAAAAGGGAAAAAAATAGGCTAGAACTCAGGTCTAGGTCAAACTAACCTAAGAGAGTAGACTAAAATAGTTTTTAAGAGTCTAACAAAGCCTAAAGAGTCTTAAGGCCAAGCATACTAGTTAAAAGGGGTAGTGGGGCCTACTACGAGGTCTGAAAAATAAAATCTAGGTTGGAACCTAACCTAGCCTAGTCTAAGGCTTTCCAATCCCATTTCAAGGTATTAATAGTACTAATCCTAGAACTAAAGGATTATACAACACTATTCTAGGGAATAATGATCCTAAGAGTTTGATTCTAGGAACTATTTTGATCAGGAATAGTGACTATCTTCCCTAAGAGTTTTAATACATTACATTATACAATTGAGACCATTCTCCAACAACTAAATTACACCACTTTTATCTACCCCTTTCTTTTGTTTTCACCCTTATCTTATTAAGCTCATTCTTAACACTATGGTGGGGGTATTTTATGAACAACTCATTCAATTTTCCCTTTTTGCACCCATTTTATGTTACTCACCCCTATCATAGCCACCCTCAACTTAAGTGATTTGTCTTAGTTGAGGTGCACAATGTCCAATAAGGACCAGGGCCAAAATAGATTCATTGTAACACATCCGGGATAAATTTGGGAACTTTTTCAAACAATTTTGCTAACTCCGTACAACAATAACTGCATACGCCAATAACTATACTTTAGGGCTTCAATTTCACCTTTCTTCTCTTATTTTTCAAACTGCTTACTTACTCAATTTTATATTAAAATGCTTAGGAGCTTTTTGGATCAAATTTAGGTCTGTCAAAGAAGAGATTAGGCTACATATGAGGCTGCTAAAGAAAAATCTAAAGTCTCAAGGGGGATAACTAATATTAAGCATAAAGGGTAGGTCAAAAAAGAGTGTATAAAACAAGGTTATCAAAGAAATGCTTATATCATCTCCTAAACCCACACTCTTTATTTCGCTTTGCATATACACCGAAAAAGTTCTAGACATCACATGCAACAAGGAATATACAAATACCTTAAACACACATGGCACATTCTTAACTCAATAGGATCATCATAGACTCTTAACCAAATAATCACATGAATTCAAATTTACGCCAAAAAGTACAAGAGTCACAAAAATGAGCCTAAGAGTCTTAAAAGTAATAATTTGCATAATTCAACATGCTTTTAAAACTAAAAAAAACTTGCACTATGCAATCAAAAATAGCACCAACAAGAATATCTCACTTATTCCTAACCTAAAAAATTTTAAATTGAGCTCGAAATTGGGAATTTTCCCACCACACACTTAAAAATCTACTTTGTTCCCAAAGTGAATTTACAAAGTAGATTTAAAAGTAAAAGATAGAAATACTTCCTAAGACATCTAGGCCTAGCTAATAGCATCTTTTGCATTAATGAGATTCGTGGGACCCCACACTTAGTTTTTGCCATGCTCCTTAGGTTAGGTTTCCGGTACTCAGACTTCCCCTCAACCTGTGACTCAACAAAACAAAACTACATGAAGTAAAATCTAAAAACTAAAAATAAAACATACCTACTTAACTTGGTTTGCCTCCCCAGAAGAGCCTAATTTAGTATTGTGGCATGACCCATATCAAATTTTTCCTCCACCTTAAGGATATGAATTTCACCCCCAACTTTGCATCCATCTTTCTCCCTCACTTATAGAGAGGGGGTACAAAGATCAAGGAACCGAGTAATAGAATGTGCATGGTAAACCACTAGGACGTAAGGTGAGGTGTATTTTTATGTTGCTTATCTGGTGTAAAATCAAGAATATAGGATTCTTGTTCCTCATCGTCACACTCTTCCACTATTTCAGATAATTCCAAAGACAAAACATCATCTAAACGTACTGTAGAAAAGTGTTTTGAATGAATCCCAACAATTCCCACTATAAAATTTACACTATCCACAACAAATCCCACTATAAAATTTACACTATCCACAACACCCTTACTCATATTCACCTTCTCAATTGTAGTATCAAAAGAAAGATGACAGTTGAGTGACTGCGATTCTTATGTTTGCTTCACAAATTGGCTAGTATCATCTTTATATTTTTCTTTTCTTAGCATCTGTGGACATAGTGGTAGTGGTATATCCTCAATTATCTTTTGAACATTGCTTACAAAAATGACTGAATCAGGATTAAAAGTACACATGTCAGAAGAATGATACATATTGCCACAAACCACACACCAACTTATGGCCTACTGCAAAGGTCGGCAACAAACAGGTCCCCTCCAAATGCTTGGATCAAAGTTTGGACAAAGGTCCTCGTGGTGGGGTCTTCCAAAAAAAATGACAAGAATCGTCATCCCCTGAAAACCATCTTTCCCAGACTGACATATCAAAAAGTGTGATAAAAATTGAAATAAAGAAAAATAAAAAGAAACTAAAAAAAAAAAAAACTATTTACAATATAATATAGAAAAACTAAAAATAAGATAGTTGCTTAGTTACAATTCCCCGGTAACGACGCCAAAACGTTAACAGTACATACGCAAGTGTACGTGATCTACAAATAGTAAAGTGGCCTTCAAGAAAACCAAATAACGATCCCACAAGTACTTGATTTCACCAACTATCCAATTCTAGTTTAAAGACTGAGAAAAGTAACCAATAAGGTTTTAGAATTGTAAACTAAAAGTAAACTAAACTAATGCGGAAAAGTAATGACTTAGGACCATCAATGGATAGAAGCCCAGGGTTAAGGCTTACAAATAATCATACTATGTTGTTGAATTTCATTCGTTAAATTGCTTATCTTAGTTGTTGATTCGTAGGGTTAATAGCATGATCATGGTCTCCTAACCTCTAATCTTTTACGTAATTTGGACCTTACAACTACATCGTTGAGCGGAGATGCAATAATCCAATTAAGTGCTTAAATCTATCATCCTACGTTTGAATCAAGTCAGGCTTCTAGGTACATCCCTGTCCTAGATGCTAATTCAAAATCTTTATTTCACAAAAGACTATGAACCTTACCTTGCTTGTCCCCATGTTCTTTCTTCTTATTCCTCACAAGGTCAACAATGAATATATTCTGAGGGTAGTTAATCCTTAAAATAGTTAAAACAAGGATAAACACACAACCATAATGATAACAAAATCAACAAACTTAATTCAAAACAACAGTATTCATGATTTTAGCCTTAACCCCGGAAAGGGAGTTTAGCCCTTAATGGAAATATTCATCATCCAATTACTTGGATTGATGATACAAACCATAAAAGAAACTAAATTAAAATATTATGAACCCTAATTACGTGTATAGAAGCCTCCCTGAGTATCCAAGGACGTCCAAAAGTGTGTAAAAAATGTGTACAATGATGTATTATAGCACAAGAGTAAGCCAAAGTCGTGTAGAAGTTGGATTTCAACAATTTGTGAGCAAGGGAGTAGAGAGGGTGTTGCCCTGGGTTGACCCCCGCTCTGACCAAAGATCCGTCCTAGGTAGAGAACCTCTCCTACCAAGGCTCTGTGGGCTTATCTATATGGTCCCTCTGGTAGTTGCTTCCAAAATTCTGGTTAAGTGTTGAGTGCCTTCTTCCATCTCTTGTCTTGTGGTGTTGTTTCCCTTTAAATTTCAGCTTATTCAACATCAAAATATCATCACATTCTGCTTACAAAGGTTTCTACATAATCACATACCATGAATTAGAGATAATCACGACACAATATCCATGACGATGAATCAAAACAAGAGCTAAGACGGCGCTAATTCTCATTGATCTTTAACTTTATGTTCCGACTCTTAACTTAATTAAATTGAACCTTTCACATTACAAACAAGTTATTCCACTCATAATTACACATTAAAACCATTTGGAACACATAAAATAGATTAGAATCCAACAGGATCAACTAGACAAGTACCTAGCTCAAGCTAGTAACGCTAGTTTCCACGATTGAACTCTAAATAACTCATTTAAGTACAAACTTGTTTGGAATTCACTTTGAACATTGTAAACATGTACTTTAACACTTAGATTCACATTTATCTCATTATCAACCCATATAGCATACAAATTATCCTCAAAACAAGGATAAAAATACTAGAATAGTGACACTAGAATGCATAAATACACCCAACATCAGTTAATATTTACCCTAAGCCCTCATTACTCAGAAAAAAATTTGACACATAGTCCCAAACAAAGAAAAAAGGTGATTTTTATTCCTAAGGAAGAGCTAGGATTCATCTTATTTAGGATAATAATTCTGAAGAATTCTTCAACACTCTCATTTCCAGGTATATGGGATTTTATCAATGGATCCCCTTTCACCCATTAAGTCCTAAAGTTAACCCAATTCTCTAGTTCAGTTCCTTCTTCCTAGTTTAGAGTTTATGGATATTAGTAAAGTCATTGATATCTCAATTCCTTGGTGTCATTAAGTTATAATCTATGTTTTATCATGAATTTTAGGATTATTACACGACCATGATCAGAAACCCTAGTTATAGTGTGAAATCCATTATTCTTGGGCTTAAGTCATTAAAATCTTTAAATCCATTTTCAGTTTATAAAATTGGCATAGTAGTTGCATTCTTCAGATATGTCCGATTATAAACACCTTAAGATCAAGGATCTCATGCATACACTTTTTGGTAATATATCCCCCAGTTTACATGCTTTGAATGTTTTCAAATAGTGTATTTATTTTTAGTCTTTAGATTATTATCAGCACTGAGAATTGTAGTTATAGTGTTATTTAGTTGGGAGTAGTACTTAGCACCGAGTGAACGCAAGGGTGAAGGCTCATCCGTAAGTTAGGTTGTGACCTCTAGTAAAAGACCCTAATTCCTAGAACTACAACACAACCGTTGGTTCTAAAGGTCATCCTTCAGACTAGGATTGGCATCATAGTCCTTTTGGACATTGGTTTAGTGGATCCACGTCAATCAATGTGTGTACCCTTGGCAAGGTACTGAACACCCTTCCCGCTGGGGTTACAGGTTGGATCTTGGTTAGCTTAAGTTAGGGTATGTCAGTTATTAGTATCTCCCATAGTCCACAATATACGGTGTAGATTTAGATTCTTCCTTAACCTTATATCCAGTTATCAAGTTTATTATACTGCACACGTTCATTACTTAGCCTTTCACTAGTATAATGTCACACATACCATGTTAACTTATATTAATTATTTTCTGTCTCACATACTTAGTGCATTCAAAGTACTAATCACATAATTTTTGCGTTATATTTCTCATAATATAGGTTCTAACACTCAGCATACGGATCGTGCATAATATGATCTCCTACCATATTAACAATAATATTTTGGTAAGTCCTCATCATAAAAGGGCTAGTATGGGAATTTCATTTTATCTTTGTTATTCTCAATTTTCAAATAACTGGAGTTAATTGGGGGCTTGTTCGAGCAACTCATCTTAGTAGAGGCTTTCAGACTTAAAGTGAGTGTTTTTTTTGGATATGTGTTTCATCATTCAGTTCAGCTTGTGCATAGTGTTTTCATATTAGTTATTTTCAGTGTTCTTAGCATCATTCCAGACAATGAGTTAGCTTGAGGTTACTTGTGACTCTGGGCACCGTGTTATGACTAGGGGGTATTCTCGGGTTGTCACACTGCCAAAGCGGCTAAGCCAAGGCTGGTCAACTATACTAAAGTGGTCCAGGGCTGCAAAAATGATCATTGCTTCAGAAGCTACACCAGATACTTGGCACCAACCAAGTTTAGCTAGTCTTAATCGACTTCGACCAGATGGTCAAGATTGGTTCGGAGCCCCATGAATGTAAATGAACTATGCTACTGTACCAAATTTGATATTCCAGACTCAATATCATCATAAAATTTCCATCCAAGGTCATTTTGATAAAAGCTAGAGCCCACAACCTAAGGAGCCATTTTTTCCAAATTTCATTTAATAGCCCAAAATGAGTTCAGAAGCCTCAGGCTCGGACCAATAGTTCCCCTAGCCTAAAATTGATGTTCTAGAGCTGTTGAGACTATCAAAAATGGAATACAAGGACATTCACCTGATGTTTTAGCGAAGATCCATTTCTTAACTTTAGAAGCTCCTAACAGGAAAATAGCTCTAAAACCATATGAACTGACCGATAACAGAGTTATCGGTCCCAATAAGTTATAATTGACCTGAGGCACCTATAGAAAAACTCTAAATGCCAAAAATACATGAAAATGAAAAAAAAATGACCTAGAGGATCATTGCATATAATAGATTTGATAAAACTTGATACGATAGATTTTGATTTCATTCTGGGGATGGATTAACTTCATTCTTGTTATGCTTCTATGAATTATAGAACTATGAAAATCACCTTATGTTTCCTAATTAACCAGTCCTAGTGTTAAGTATCCCACATCGGAAGAGGAAAGGGTTTTTGGTCTACTTATAAGGCTTGGGCAATCCTCCTCCTCATGAGCTAGCTTTTGGGGTGTGACTTAGGTCCAAGACCAATTTTCACATGGTATCAGAGCCAGACCCACCCAGTTTATTGTTTTTGATGTTGGGCCCTCCGTCTTATATTATCCACGCTTCAGATGTCCAGTCCTGGGCGTGCGGAGGGTGTTGGAGTCCCACATCGGTGGGTTAAAGGGTACTTGGTCTCCTTATATGGTCTTGGGAAATCCTCCCCTCATAAGCTAGCTTTTGGGGTGTGAGTTGGGCCCAAGACCAATTTTAACATGGTATCAAAATCAGGTCTATTCCAAATATTTGTTCACCGATGGTGGGCCCCCATATATATTTTCCACGCTCCAGTTATCCTGTGCGTATTGTCCACCCTATAGTTAGCCTGAACGTGCGGGGGAATGTTAAGTATCCCACATCGGAAGAGGAAAGGGGCCTTGGTCTCCTTATAAGGCTTGGGCAATCCTCCTCCTCTTGAGCTAGCTTTTGGGGTGTGAGTTAGGCCCAAGACCAATTTTAACACCTAGAATGGGAGGGTGTCCCCATAGCAGCAAAGGGAAGATTCTGGACTTAATGTATGAAATAAACTTGCCTTTTGACACAATTGGACTTCCTTTCCACATTAAGACTAGTTTATTATGAAACTAGAATTTCACGACTCTAGTTCTATTATCAACTAAAGCATAACAATAATATAATCAATTTATGTCTAGAATAACATCAGAATTGATCTTATCTAGGTCAACTAGATCGGTTGTGGTATCTATGTGATTAACTGATACTGTGCAGTTTCTATAGACTTACCTAGCTGTTAAAAACTCACCAATAGAAGTAGAAATAGCAAAAGGCTCAATGAGTTGTTTGAGACTAATTCTAAACTTCGTAGCAACATTGGGGGTTACAAAAGATAAAGTATTTGTATGGTCAAGTAAAAAATAGACGTCCATAGAGAAAACCCGTAACTACCTCTGGAGATGTTTTCAATTCCTGACGAATAGCTAAAGCATATAGATGATTCTGACCACAAGTTTAGGTGCTAACAATTTTCAAAAAAGATAAGAGTTCTAAGAAGATTGTTTTTTGTTTCAATTATTTTCTTGAACTGACAAGACACTGGAGCACACAATTTGAGCAAAATTTTAGTGGTCATTTTGACATTCTTTATTCAAAAAAATTCTCTTTAGACTTTGGGCTCCTTATAGAACTATGGATAGGTTGACACAAAACTGTGAAGTCCAATCTATGACATGTTCAAATATGAAGTTGTCCAACACAAGTGCTGAAAGAAAAAAAATAGATACGATGAAATTAAGAACAAATGTGTGTGTATTTGTTCGATAACCGGAGGAATTGAAATGCTATTTATTTTAGGGAAAAGGGTCAATTTTACCCCTTTACTTTGAAAAATTGGCTAAATATATCATTTGTAATACTTTGGGCCAAATACCTTTGAAGTTATACTTTGGGATCAAATTTACCCTTCTGCTTTGAAAATTTTACTAAATATATTTTTCATCATACTTTGGGGGTCAAATTTACCTTCAATATTATACTTTGATGCCATATTTACCCCCTTTTCTAAGAAATTTTTCACTTGTACCCTTCTTTTAACAAAAAAGTTCAAATCAACGTTAAATTGCTCATTTTCTAAAATAAATCACACCCTAATCTAATCTGCCCGACTCGATCCATAAAAGATACACCAATAAATATACCCTCATTCAGTTCTATTGGTCAAATTTTTCTAATGAGATTAAGCCACTGAATATTCAGTGCATAACTCATGAAAAATTGATCTGCATCAGTGCATACATAAAGAAATATACCCCTCTCTCAATTCAAGGACCTGCATCAGTGCAGAGCTCATGTAAAATGACACTTGATAGTCAAATGCAATATATTAGGCCGACTGGATATTTCTCTGGATGATTGATTTAAGAGGTCTCTCTATTTGTCAATCGTGTCATCTCTTCATTCATGTCTTTATATGCAATTTTGATCTGCACAAAATTTTCATCATGTCATTTTTCCAGAAAACTTATCCACAGATTTTATAATCTAAATGCACACAGAATTGCATATCAAATTTTAAAATTAGAACATAACTGAACAGGAGCAGAGTTTGTAATAAACATTTTTTCTAGTTTCATACTTCTACGTTATCCCATTCATTTTACTTTTTGTTCATTTGTGAACAACCTACCAGTGTTGCACATTGAAAGAGAAGTATTTTTATTTGTTGGAAAATTTAACCAACAAAATTGAGGGAGGGGTATATTTGTTTGTGTATTTTTTATGGGTCAGATCAGACGGGTTAGATTCGGGTGTGATTTATTTTTAAGAAATGGGCAATTTAATGGTGATTTGGTCTTTTCTATTAAATGAAGGGTACGGGTGAAAAGTTTCTTTAAAATGAGGATAAATATGGCCCCCAAAGTATGACATCGAGGGTAAATTTAATTCTAAAATATGATGAAGGGTATATTTTAGTCAATTTTTCAAAGTATAGGGGTAAATTTGGCCCTAAAATATAATAACGAGTATAAATTTGACCGTAAAATATGACGAAGACTATATTTAGTCAATTTTTCAAAGTAAAAGGGTAAATTTGATCATTTTCTCTTTACTTTACATTCCTAAAGAAAATAATTATCAACACAAATGTCAAATTTCTAAAAATGAACATTAATCGTGTTTCTAGAAATAAACTTTTTTCAAAGGAATAGAATAAAAAAATAAAAAACGAGTGATCTAAATATTCTGAAGTTTAAGAACATCTAATTGACAAGTCCGAATTGACATTCCACTGTATTTATGTAGTGGAAGAACATCAACAGATGTAAGAAAATGCACTGCCTCAAAGTAGTGAGAATGATGTTGCGCAAAAAACATTATATTAATAGGTTGTTAATATATCAATAATAAAAGGTACTAAAAATAATACTGAGATTTGAAAACATGATAGTGAGACTATACTAGTAGTACTTAGTCATAACAAGAGAATAGTAACGAAGATTGATTTGGTGTGAACTCTTAAGAGATTTTCATGATAGGATCCTTAAAGATCTTAGTACAGAATCGATTAATTAGGACAAAACACTACTAAACGAAATTGTATCAGAAAATAACATGGCAAGATCATTTTGCGAAGGGGTATTGATGAAAGCACTCGATAAGTCGTGTAAAGTGAATGTATGTGAAAGTTGTAGATGCGTGGTTAAGAATTTCAGTGTGAGATTGTAGGAGCATATACTACTGTGTGTAGACATATTATATTTTACAAATTGTCATGGCTAAAAGTCTTAACTAAAAATTGTTAGAGATGTATATTATTAACCATATGTTTAGATATAGTATTTATTATATAATAACTATTTATTCAATTTTAATAAATATTTAAATAGAACATATATTTGTCAATTTGTCTGTTTACTTATATAGTACTTCCTCGTCTTATTTTATGTGGCATACTTTGACCGAAGTTTAGAAATAAGGAAAGAGTCGATAATATTTATCAAATTATCCTTTATTAAAAAATACAGTACTACTATTATTAAGTAAATGAAATCTTATAAGTGGGACCAGCAACGATAAAAGTAAAATTGTGTTTTTAAATAGTTAACAAATAAGAAAAAATAACATTCTTTTTGGGACGAATCAAAAAGGAAAAAACGACACATAAAATGGGATGGAGGGAGTAGATGATTTGTTGTATATAATGTTACCTCATTAAATCATCAAATTCTTTTAAGTATAAAGTTTATGTTCATGATAATTGGGCAAGCCATCAATATAATTATAGCACAATATTAAATATAATTTAGCATTATTATGAAAACAGTACAGTTCCAGCTAATTGTGTCAGTTGCATTGACGATAGTCCTTCATTGCGACTTAAATTGCACGATCAACATAAAAATGTGTTACTTCATTGTAACTTAGATTTCATTGTAACTTAGATTGCACGATCAACATCAAAGTATGCTAGTACATCTCGAATGTTCTTGATCAAAGTATGCTAGTACATCTCAAATGTGTTGAACAGATCATGTAGAGATTAGTGATGTATTGAACAGATCATATAGAGATTAGTATATTATACTAACTTAATAAAATAATTCTTAGTTGAGTACTAATATTTTTAAATCTTGATATAAATATCATTAATTGTGTATATTCTATATTGTTTTAACTTATTGATAAATAGGATAATGATGACAGAGTAATAGCTAGCCGATGAAATCCATGTTTCGATCTTGAGATTGATGATAAACTTTTTTTATAAATTGTGTAAATCCTGCCATTGAAAATTTAATATTTGACACATGAAATAAGTTCAACCAAAGTCTAAAGGAAGTAATCTATAAATTAAATTGTTAATAATTTAATGCAATATAATTTATTAGTATATCAATCTCAACATGGACAATTAAAAATGATTTAATAGAAAATTTTCTAAATTGAACAGAGTACAAATATAATATTTTAGTGAGGTAATTCTTAATTTCCTATGGCAGGAATAGTTAAAACATTTTAATTTAGTTAAAATATTTTAATTTAATTTTGCAATAGAAAGACTCAATAATTAAAATTTTGTGGCCCTGCTTAATTAGAAATTAAATGAAATCCATTTTCTTGGGGAAAAATAAAAACCTAGCAAGTTCAGAAGAGGACTCTTAACCCCCCTAAAACTTGTCACTATCTTATTCACAAGTTCCTTGAATGTTTTCCCATAGAAATTTACACGCGAATTTCATAAATTCCAATATTATTCGAATTTCACAACAAAAATCATGAAACTGAAGAATGATCGCATGGATGATTTTCGATCATGCTTGAAGACTATTCACATTCACGGTCACACTGCAAGAGAAGCAGCAATTTTATGTTTGGATTAAAATTAGTGATATGTGTTGTCTATACTATGCAAATATTAATCTGTAATTATGTATTTTCTATATTATATACAAGTATTAAAATCTGTAATCATATATTAGAAACTGGAAATTGCTTTGTTTATATTATCACTATTCCAACAGCATCTACATGGGAAACAAGTTTGATGTTTTTCAACAAGAACTTTGATTAAAGTAACAACCGATTTATACAAATTTGAAGCATAAACTGGAGAATCATCGCAACATGCCAATATATTTGAACTCATCCGAAAATTTTCCTTACTTTGGTTTGATGGAAAAATCAAATAAAGGACTTGCATTATCTAATAGTTTACACGTTAAATGGATGTTCAGTCAGCATCTCTTTACATCTATCAAAAAGATGGTTCCCCACCAAGGATCTATTATTTCCTTTTGAGGACCCAGAAAGGAAAAAGAAAATTGCACACATGTACAAATCTACGATAAATAAAATAAAAGAATAAGAATATTTACCCCGTCATGTTTGATGTCACAAAACATTGTAAACCTGAAAACCGTCCAAGCTTGTGATTCTCCTACGTGCGGCTTCCAGATTTAAAATTTGTCATCCATGGAGCATGGAAGACCTACATGAATTTATGAACTCCATAAAGCACCATTCCCAAATAAGACAAAAAGATGGATGCCAATTGGATAATGTTATCCTGTACAAAAGTTCTGATGCTGTTGGTATTCATTCGAACCAGTACCTGCTTTCAAATGACGAGCAAATATAGCGATAGTCTAACACGGTGTAAATATATAGCGCAAGAACAATTTTAAGCAAACTAATCTTTTCTTCACAAGGTAAGAATGCACTTTCCCACAGGAACCTAAACTCTTGAACAAATTAACTCACAAAAGAAAGAGAGTATACTGAGTCCACTGTATATATATTTATGTGGTGAGATATTTACACTGAAAAGTCAATGTTGTAAAGAAGATGGATTTAATACCTGAAGATTGTGCGGTAACCCAATCTGACACTAACAATAAGGTCGAAGTGTATCCTCAGGCTTCCATGTGTTGGCTAATTCTGGACTATTCGGCTTGCCTTACTCATTAGATGAACAAGCGGCTTCAGAAAAAAAATCATCGGAAGATTATCACATCCGTGAAAAAAATGCCAATAAAATTAATGGAAACGAACTTCCATCATTGCACTTCAGAGGAACTCCATGAGATGACATACGAGAAGCAGCTGAACTGTAAATAAGCGAGCCACCCCTGTACAGCAACTTGGCATCAGGTTTCAGAGAGTACTATTCTTTGGTTAAACACCCACAGCAATGCACACTTTCAACCATTTCATGATAAAATCCTGCTTGGGCTCACAACTTGGAATATTTTTCGATACTTTTCGCTACAGTTTGGGGTCCATGCTTGTCAGAAGCAGCGAACATCAAGATTCTTCAAATAGCAATTCCATAAAGCAGAGCAAGGGATCATTTGGTATGTCATTCATTTGACAGATGAAGTAACCCCCGCATTTGAAGGTAAGGATTCTCCAGGAGTTTTTCATTGTTACTCTGCATAGAACAGCATAAACCCAAATGGGAAACAGTTATTACAATCCAAACCCTGTAATCAGTAAAATCATAAAGCCTATAGATTTTACATGATCCAGCACAGCCCAGGGGTAATCCTATAATGTGTGATACTATCATGAAGACAGCTTTAGCAAATGAATATAAATCCAATTTAACAAGATCTCTATAGAACTAGATTAGTTGTATACGCAACGTACCATTTGCATTTAGTTATTATACTAATATATCACAGCTCAGCAGATTTAGCTGAAAATTGCTTCTTCTTTTGAAATGGCCCTATGAATCATGACACTGTAAGTCAGCAATTTTCCCAACAGTCATGCTTTCATATAGCAGACACAAGTGTCTAACCCAGGCATCTCAGAGTTTCAGGGATACATCACTGTAAAAAATGTCTAGTGCAAACATCAAAAACCTACAGATATCAGCTACCAGAAACAACATGGTCCAACTTACATCAAGAACCAGCAATTCAAGACAATATGGAGTTTGCCAGTGGATGCAACTACGGAATGTATTTCACCAAAGCCAATGATAGAACCAGAATATGCCATGATGAGGCTCTGGAAACAAACTCTTACAAGATACTGGTATTTATCATCATGCAGACAACTTTTGTAGGTAGAACAGGGAGGACAAATAACACATAGTAACTATTTATCGTCCACCAGTCCCATAAATTTTCTAACAAAGAAGTTGCAAAAAGGTGGGGGACCACACCTGCTGAGCTCTAGAAACAAGGTTATGCAGCATGCGTTGGTAGTTTTCCGGTTCCTCTGTCATCATCCTCTGCAAAATGCCAATTTAAGATTAATTCATATTATAGTGGAACTTATCATTGCCAAATATCAGGAAAACAACATGAAACTTGCCTTCAGAAGAAACATTGAAGAGTAATATGCCACTCTTGAGTCTGTATCATCCAACAACTCTCTGCAAAATACCCATATGTGCAGAATTGATTATTAACTTCTGTAAAGAATGGATCTTGGGCCTAACTCAACCTCAAAAGCTAGCTCACGAGGGAGGATTGCCCAAGTCCATATAAGAAGACCAATTACTCATCCCTTTTTCGATGTGGGTTTAACACTCCACTGCATGCCCAGGCCTCGCTAGCTAGAGCGTGGACAATATAATATGGGGGCCCAACATCGGTGAACAAAGATTTGGGATGGGCTAGGCTCTGATACCATGTAAAGAATGGATCTTGGGCCTAACTCAACCTCAAAAGCTAGCTCATGAGGGGAGGATTGCCCAAGTCCATATAAGGAGACCAAATACCCATCCCTTTTCCGATGTGGGATACTTAACAACTTCTAAATTAACTAAAATATACTTAATTGGAGAGAAACTATATCGAGAAATCACCTAAAGAATTCCTCCCCACCAACTTCTTTAAAAGCCGCAGGATCTGCTGTGCATTTACCAATTAAAAGCAGGAGAAGAGTGGCTCGTATATCAGAGGTGGAGCCAGGAACATTTCCTCTTCCTTTGCTTCCAACAGAAACACCTAATGCGATATTATCAGTCGCGGCACCAGCAAGTTGGATTAGCGGCCAATAAAATAAAGCAGCAGGAACACGTGCAACCAATTGCATAGGAACAATGGCCTGTCCATGGAGAAGCAGCGCCGCCATGGATGCAGTTTCGGGTTTTGGAGGAGCCTTGTTTCTTTTGAGTTTGTGGTAAGTATCTTCAATGTGTTCCTCCCAGCCAAAGCTCTCCTGTCGAGGTAAGCTTTCTCCTGGACCAAGCTTCTTATTCCAGCTAACATCTTTGATGCAGGTTGTAGGATCATCCATAGATGTAACAGTTGAAGGGAGGACTTTTAGGCACAGTTGAGAAAAAAGAATTTCACACATCTGTTGAAAGGTTAACAGCAATTTGAAGTGAGACACTGATACTGACTATCAATGACACGGGTAATAAGCAGCAGGAAGATAATTGGGGTAAATAAGTTAACAGTAGAATCCACTAACCATCCCTTATATCCCGATTGATAAGTAAATTAGCATTTTGTAAGATCATCACCCTATGGGAAGTGCAACCCCTAAGCAACAGACAACAAAATAGGCTGGACTTGCAATGGTAATATCATGACAATGAAGTCCATATAGCATAGTTACCCAGAGTATTGTTGTGAATAAGGTTTAAATTTCTCTTTTCAAGTGATGGGAACAAAATACTTATCCTTCCTAAAAAAGTATGATTACTGCACTCCTCAACAGAGAGAACTGAAACGCATTGCAGATACATGCAAATGTAGTTCAAACATATACACCAGTAATGATCAAATAACAAGGCACAAAAGGGCAAGTGTCATCTAACTCAAGATCTACAATTTATGTCCTCTTAGGACCTCCATGTCTGTAGCGTTTCAAGATTGAATTACTTTCCTCTTTTTTTCTTACTCCCTTTTTGTTCTTTTTTTTAAATCAGAAAAGGACAGAAAAAATCACCTTTAATATATTCATGCGGTCGGTTTCATTTATCTGGGCCATCAGGGACAAGGCACTGTTCATGATGTCAATGACTGCATTTGCTTTCTCGAGACGACTTTTATTATGCAGATCTCCAATCGTTTCACCACTAATTGCGTGTTGGACTTCACTTTCATCTAATAAGAACTTGCAGCGCATAAGAAGCCTCTCCAAAACATATAAAAAGCCCCATCTAATGAGGTTATTTTTCGATTTTATTAGCCCACACATGAGCCATATGGATAATGGGACATCTAAATCAGGTGAATAGTCGATAACACTGGCTCGAGAAATTTTCTCCTGCAAACTTCTGATGCTTGACCATATACTAGCATCCCCTTCCTCAACAATCTCCGTGATGATCAAATCCCCCAACCATAGATAACCATTGTGAAGACACGGAGTTCTTTCAGAATGAAGAAGAGAATGTAAGGTGGCCCAAGCGAGCTTCGCGTTCATGCCAAAACTGTTTCCATAGGCTCCATCAATACTTTCCAGAGATTTGCATGATTTAGTTATCTGCCTCATATGAGCAAATTCTTTATCAAGATGTGTAAATGACTTTATAAGCATCTCAAAATTCTCGACAATTTTCCCCAAGAGCTGCAAAAGAAGCAAAGGTCAGACTACCACAAGGAAAGAAGAAATAATTCTTTAAAATATTCATGTACAATTATCGTGAACGGAAGCAAGGAGGAACTATGTAGGTATTCAATATTATAGAAGCAACAGTTTCGACATGCTTGTCAGCTGCTTCAACCGTAATTTTACTATATCGCCCCTGATTAATTATTATAAGTCATTTATGTATTAGAAAATTAATAATTTTGAATTAAAAAAAGAAAAAAAGATATCTATCACATGTCCACTTCAGCTGCTTTAACCTTGATTTTACTAAATATCACCCGTAATTAATTATTGTAAGTCATCTAAGTATTAAAAAATTAATAATATTTAATAAAAAAAGACAAAATAGACATAAAAAGATAAACTAACTTAACGTCTTAGATCAGGCCCACTTAATTTTTTTTCACATTTTTATAGTAATTTTGTTATATCACTTCTAATTAGTTGTTGTACGTTATTTAAGACATGTCTGTTTCTATACTTCAACCGTGAATTTACTATATCAAGCCTAATTAATTATTATGGCCATCTAAGCATTGTGCCACTTAAATTGACACTTGTGATTTATTACCTCACTTACAAAGGATGATAAGCAGGCAGCAGATCGAGATGTTTGCTTGTGTTGCCTGCTTAGATATTTTCTTTTATATTTGTTTATTTTATTTTTCTTTTTAATCTGATAATATTTGAGAATCACGTAAAAGTATTATAAATCATAATAATTAACAACTTAAAATAATTAAAAAGACATGAAAAAAATTTAGTTGACTCTCTAAATTTTATTACTGCCACATAAATTGGAACAAAATAAAAAGTACTATAAATCACAATAATTAATAATTTAAAATATTTAAAAAATTTAGTTAACTCTCAAATTGTGTCAATATCACAAAAATTGAGACAGAGGGTGTAACATAAATTATTTGAAAATTACGTAAAAAGTATCATGTCACAATAGTTAACTTAAAAATGTTCTTCATGTTGGGTTCGTGCTAACACGGGTCATATCACACCTCGTACACCAATACATGCAGAAGATAATAGTTATAACAGCCTTTAATTCTTTACTAAGTTGACAAAGGAAATTTATACACTGTGCAAAGAAAATGAAAGATTCAAAGACACCTCACAATCTAAAGAGATTTTCATTTATGCCTTAAAATTATGTATAGTTTATTGGCTCAGTTTAGCATGAGCATTCAGAAGTTCAAACAAAAAAGTCTGGAATACCGTTATCTAAGTTGCTCGGACTCGGGTGCGGGTATTCGAGACGAGTGCGGATCCGAGAGATGGATTTGTCAAAATATAAATTTTAAGATTCGGGGGTGTGAATCTGAGTGTGGATACGGGTGCGGAGATTCGGCTAAAAAAAATTAAATATTAGGAATAGTATTTGTATTAGAAACCTTTTTCAAAATTATAATTCACGTTTATTTATCAAAAAATAAAAAATAAGTATAATTAAAAATTTAAACTAATGTTGTCAAAGTAAGTAGACTGAATAAGTATACACGTGTTTTACTTTTTAATTAAAAATAATACTAGTAGCTGTTGTTAATATAAATATTAATATATGTTATTACCAACACAAACAAATAAAACTTTGTCAAAGTAAGTATACACGTGTTTTATTTTTTATTAAAAATAATTATTGTTGATATAAATAATAAATAAATATTATTAATATATGTTATTAACAACACAAATAAATAAAACCCGTCACTTTGACCCAAAAAAATTAAAACCCATCACTGTGCCCAACACCGCCGACGACTGAGGTGGGATAAACGGATGACTGATGACGACTGAGGTGGTACGACAACTACGACGATGATTTCCATCGACAGCGACAGCACATCGACAACGTCATCTCTATTCCGGTGGTCGTTGGTCGGGATTTTTCAGGTAAGTCGCCGGTTAATTATTCAATGTTTCCCCTCAAATTTCTTCATTAGTTTGGTCAACGTCTCCGAAATCGTTTGACCGAATCGGAGATGGCGGAAGCAGCCGTCCCCGCCTCAGTCTCGAGTCGAGACGGGTTCGGCGGCAAAACAGCTGAGTCCGAGCAACATAGGGTGTGGGTATTCCAAGACGGTTGTGGGTATCCGGAATGGGTGCGGATCTGAGAGTCGGATTCGTCAAAATTTAAATTTTAAGATTCGAAGATGTGAATTCGAGTATGGATACGGTGCGAAGATTTGGCTAAAAACAAAAAATATTATAAATATAGAGTTATAAAGATATTCTATACAAAAATAATTTTTCAATTAGCAGTACTATATAAACAAATATTATTTTACTATATATATTGATTCTTTTTATCAGAGGTAGAGGTATGGACTGCGTACATCTTACCCCCCAGACCCC
>NC_061116.1:101662335-101664710 GCF_002878395.1 Capsicum annuum | reverse complement strand
TGGTGGAAAATTAGAATGTTTGACTTTATCATGGTTGAGGACAGTGATCTTGTAGATATAATTATTGATGGTCCTCATGTACCTATTAAGGAGATCAAGAAAGGAGATATGACAAGAATGGTGATAAAAACCAGAAGAGAGTTTGATGATGAAGATAGAAAAAAATTGAAAAGAACTACAAGACCAAAAAATTACTTATTTGTGGCATAGGACCAGATGAATATAACAGGATTTTAGCTTGTATAATAGCCAAGAAAATTTAGGATTGCTTGAAAACAGCTCATGAAGAGACCACTAATGTCAAGGATTCAAAAGTTGATATGCTGACTACACAGTATGAAATCTTTATCTTAAAAGAAGGAGAAACTATCCAAGAGATGCATACAAGATTCACACCAATCACTAATGAGTTGCATTGTTTAGGAGAAGTAATTCCTCTGAACAAATAAATAAGAAATTTTTTGGGGCTTTTGCCTAAATCCTGGGAAAGCAAAGTGGATGCTATCTCTGAGGCAAGAAACCTAAAAACTCACACCATGGATGAGCTTATTGGTAATCTAAAGACACGTGAGATCAAGAAACAACAAGGACTCGAGAAGAAGGAAGTAAAATGAGAAAAATCTCTGGCATTGAAGGCCTCAAAATATGATTCAGGTAAAGAGGACACATATGTTGCCTATTTGGAAAAGAGAATTGTTAGAGCTATGAAGAAAAGTAGCCAGTTTTAAAGAAGTGGAACTAATACCAAAAAGGGAGGCACTATGGAGGTTTTTCATAAATGTGAAAGTCCTGAGCATTTCATTAAGATTTTCCAATTCAAAAATGGACTATTAGGAATATCTCAAGACTAGAGGTGACAAAGGAAAGAATAGGGACCAGGTTCCTGTAAAATTAAGCAGAAGGGTTGCAACTGATTTTGCAGTTAAGTAGGCCTTAGCTGTCTGTGGGGATTCCTCCAGTGAATCTGAGAAAGATGGGAAACATGAAGATGTCTCTATGACGGCCGTGGAGGATGAGAAAGTGACCTTTGATTCCTTGTTTGTTTTTATAGAAAAGACTGAAGATGAAGAAGACAATGAGGTAATACTTTATGACATTAAAGAAAACTTTGAGAAATACTCTGTCAAAAAGATAAAAAGAACTTGCTAATGTGTTGATTGATTCCATGTGTGAAATGACTACTGAAAAAAATACGCTAGAAAAAAAGGTAGAAAGTCAAGAGCTTGAGTTGATAGCTTTAACCCTCAAGATATCTAAAACTGAGGAATAAATTACAAAGCTAAAATCTGAAAATCTAAGCTTGTTAGTCAATTGGAGAAATCTAATAGTGCTTATGATAAAGAGAAGAATAATGTCCTAGAAGGAAAGATAGAAGATCAAGAGCTTGAATTGATATCTTTGACTCTTCGGATATCTGAAACAGAGCAACAGGTTGCTAAGTTAAAATCTGAAAATTTGAGTTTGGTTACTCAACTGGAGAAAGTAGAAGATTCAAATGGCAAAGGGAAGAAAGAAGCCTCAAAGTTTCAAATTGAGCTTGAAGAAAAATTAAAGAACTCCCAAAAATATATCATGACT
Organism: Capsicum annuum; assembly: GCF_002878395.1. NCBI lineage: Eukaryota > Viridiplantae > Streptophyta > Magnoliopsida > Solanales > Solanaceae > Capsicum > Capsicum annuum. Next base: position 101,663,132 of record NC_061116.1, on the reverse strand, counting down.
TCACTCTAAAAGAACGAAGAGTTGGAAAGGGACCTGGTTCGTCTGAGGGAAGAACTTAAAAAATTCCTATAATAGACTTTATCCTCACAGATCCTTTCTAACTTAACTGGTCAAGGAGTCAATATTGGTAAAGGCCTTGGATATCAGTACAAAGCTCAATCACCTGGGTCACAATGGCAAGGTGGTTAATGATGTCAGAAACAAAGTCCACAAACCTTTATGCACTCATTATGGAAGAGATGGACACATAAAGGAAAACTATCAAAGTTGGAATAGAGTAAGAATGATCAATGTTAGATATATCTAACAAGAGAATACCTATTATAAATGTTTCAGACCTTGGAAAAATGTGAAGAAGCTCTCATTACGTATATGTACAAAGAAGGATTTGATTACACCTATGTCCTCTTACTGTAACACCCCGTATCTGGTACCCAAAATACTACACGGTGCTCATGATCTCGAAGGACCACAAGCTAACCCATGTCTGATATCTGTACTTGCATACTGCATAAACTACTAAATAATGTGGAAACATGAACTGAAAGGCTGTAAGGTTCAAAACTAAACACAATCTGAATATTATAACATCTGTGTGGGGCAATAGAATACCAAAACAAAACTGAACATACTGAAGTCTGAAACATGATAGTCTAGAAAGCCTCTAACTGACTGAACTGTCTGAGTAAGGAGATGATGGGACATGTCCCCAACTAACTCCAACTAATAAATTGATTAATGAGATAATACAGAAATAATCATGTCCTCAAAAGATGAGGACTCACTTCTAACTCTGT
>NC_061116.1:101651672-101662235 GCF_002878395.1 Capsicum annuum | reverse complement strand
AAACTGAAGTCTGAAACATGATAGTCTAGAAAGCCTCTAACTGACTGAACTGTCTGAGTAAGGAGATGATGGGACATGTCCCCAACTAACTCCAACTAATAAATTGATTAATGAGATAATACAGAAATAATCATGTCCTCAAAAGATGAGGACTCACTTCTAACTCTGTCTGAGGATATCTGGAATTTATTGTTGCTCTGAAGCTCGTATCTCTGAACCTATGGTATAAGACACCATAGCACAAATGCATCAGTACTTTGAATATACTGGTATACATGTGAGGTAGGCTGAATGCATTGGGTTTATATGCATGAACAATACTGACTAATTGACTAATAATGAGCATGAAAATACATGCAGGCATACATAGTAACTATATCTAAAATCGTGATAACTTGAGTATACTGGTGACTAACATAACTAATGACTGAATTCTGATAACTGATAACATAAGTGACTGTATCTGATAGTCCTGAATATGATGGAACTAGCTGAGTTCTGTACTGTATCTGACAATCCTAAATTCTGAACAACTATCTGAGTTCTTTTATTGAGTTCTTTTATTGAGACTGATACTGAGATTGTGGGAGGTAGTTATCTAATTGACATGCCCCAAATGATGCATTCTAGCTGAATAGGGGTCCAATTTATGACCTGATTGGAAGGGTGTCAATACCGCGCCACTGGTAAGGATAACATGTGAGTGACCCTAATATAATAGGTAACTCTAACGAGAATGGTGGGAACCCTCATATAGCAGGCTAAGCCACCTCATCTACCCTCATATAGTAGTCTATGATGTCTCAACCTATGCTGGCTATATAATTCTGGAACGCAAGGATTGCTTCTAAGAATCACACCCTCATATAACAGGTGAGTTCCCATCCTTGGGTTCACTCGGTGCTAATTTCTACTCCCATCTGAATAGAACCTGAACATGATTTACTGAACTGAACATGTACCGAGTTATTGAATTCCGTTGACTAACGGAATACTATTAATATCTGACAACTGACTGAGTTCATGAGATCATGGAGATTTCCTGAGTCATAAAACTGTCTGAAGTCTAAGGATTCATAGCTTGACTGAGAGTGACGTGAAAACATGACATTGGCTCTAGGTACACAACTAATGGTTCGGGTACGAGTACCCCCAGGACTCGATGGAAGGAAACTGACCAAGCATAACTTACTTGAACATATAACTAACACCATAGTCCATAATACATTTATGGAAGCATTTCATCAAAACATGTGATGGGCTTAACTTGTACATACATGGGGATTTCATGGTATCATGCTACTTAGTCACTTTTTCTTCATCTAGGCATTTAATCAAACATATTGTAGGCATGGTACATGTAAACATCATTGTACAATAATTAAACATCATGGTTCAATTCTAATTTCATTATTCAAGGGTTTAGTCATAGGTTTGCATGAATCTATATCTTTAATAATTTAATCCACATAGAATTTATCACCCAATATGGAGTAGAATTTAATTTCTCACTATCCACATGAACAAGAGCAGCCCAATCATGAAATTCATAAGAAAATCCATAAACTTGAACTTAGAAAAAGGGATTCTTGGGCTTTATGGACGAAAGGAGTCCATGAATGAACACTATGCATACCTTATTTCGTGATTTTGTGAAGATTGACGGTGAAACCTTCTTGAATTCGAATCCTCAATGGAAACCCTAGATTGTTCTTGAGAGAAACTTGAGAGAAGAGAGTGTATTTTGGGTGAAAAACAGCTGAATCACGTGTTAAATGGCTTAAATAGGGGTGGGAGTTGACCCTTTTAACCCTGGATATGTCATTTAATTTCAGTAAAAATTTCCTGAATTGGACCCCTAGTGTGACGCTTACCGAGGACATGACCCTAGATAGGAAGGTCTGGAAGACGCGAATTACGGCAGAAGAGTAGGGCCAGATTGGGTTGCTAGTGTAGGGAATTACTTGGTGGGGGTTTTTTTATTTTTTATTTTTTATTCCCGTTATGATTCCGTATCCAGTGTTCCATGCTTATTACGAATCTGTGTGCTTTCCTCTGCTTTCCTCTGTTTTATATTCCTTATGGGTGCCGTATTTATGTTATGTCATCTGCTTCTGTGCTTTACTATGTGTTTGTGTGATATCTTGTGCCTTGAGCCGGGGGTCTTTCGGAAACAGCCTTTCTACTTCATCAGAGGTAGAGGTATGGACTGCGTACATCTTACCCCCCAGACCCCACTAAGTGGGAATACACTGGGTTTGTTGTTGTTGTTGTATTAGAAGTCCATGCACAAAATTTATTTGTTTAGGTAAAGTATCATTTTTGCTAATTGTTGGGAATTATTTTTTAAAAAATTTGGCAAAAGCCTTCTACAGAAATAGAAATGGTTATGGAGATTTAGCATAGAGGATGGGGCATTGTGGAGAAGATATATAGCTGGAAAATATGGTCTTCTCAACCGGTGGACAACTAAGGAGGTTTTTAGTACTTTTGGGTGTAGTGTGTGGAAGACAGTAAGAAGGCTCTGACCACAATTCAAAAACAATATCTTTATCAGGGTGGGCAATGGATTTAAAACTGATTTCTGGAATGATAATTGGATAGGTGAAAATAACTTGGGAAATGTTTTTCCACATCTGTAAATTTTGAGCTTGCAAAGAAGTTCTACTGTTTCACAGTTATGAAGTCAACAAGGATGGAATTTAATATTCTGGAGAGCACTTAATGATTGGGAAATCGGAGAAGTAGCTAACCTACTAGAAACCTTGAATGCATTCCAGGGTATGTCTAGGAGGTCGGATATACTAAATTGGAAACTCCATAGTAAAGGCTTGTTTATAAAAATTCGGCAAACAATAAAAAGTAGGAATTTGTTTATAATAGGAGTCAAATATTGTACATACCGAAAAAAGTTCTCTTTTAATTTTTAAGACTCCTACTTTTCTCTTCTTACCATATATTTAGGACTCCTTATTACATATTTAGGACTCCTTATTTTCTCAAAATTTTTCATGCGATATATTTTAGGTAATTTCTCACTTCTCACATAGAATAACCTTTTACCATATATTTTAAAATCCTTATTCTTTATATTTTAGGAGTCTCCCATATTAGGAGTCAATATTATATAAATAATTAAATAATAATTTGAAGAAAATAGTGAAAAGACGATTTTGTCTAAAGAGAATCTTTTAGTGAAGAGCAAAAAATACAAATAACATTTTTAAGGCCCTTCACTAGTATAGATTTGCTGTTTGGATTCTATAACAAAGTTTATTAGTTTCATTTTTGCAGACCCTTTAATGGTTGAAAGTGGTCCCTTAATCTAGCATTGTCTCCTGCTTCTCACTTATTCTCATACTTCTCACATATCATTACTTAATAGCACTGCACCATGATGATGACTCAAGTGCTAAGTGCTATTCTCATTCTAAAGTCTATTCTCAATGTGATGAACAGACAGAAGAAAAGGAAGAATCCATCTGGGCTTCTGCTCTCAGCTGTTTACTATATTTTGTTTGTGATAGAGGCAGAATAAGGAGGAGCAGACTTAAAGGTCTTGACATAAGGGTGAGTCTATACCTTTGCTTGTTATTGTACACATTTCTTGTTCGCTTCTTGGATAATATTCCGCCTACTTGGTTTATTTCATGTATAGTAACGAGAAGGATGCGAATGGACTTCCATAAAGTTCCACGTGGAGAAAGGTTTTTGTAGTGGGGGACGTAATTCTTGATTTGATGGGATCAGCTAAACGTAGAAAAAGGAAATAAGTATCTGATATGACTGATAAATGAAGTTTATCAATTTCATATATTATATATCAATGAACATTATGAATTCCTAGCTGCTGAATCAACTTTTTTAGTTAAGGAGAGAATATTTGAGGGATAGACACATTATCCACCTAGTTTCAGATCTGGTAGCAATGGCTTTCTTGGTTATTCAAAAAAACGAAGGAAAAGAGTATTGCTAAATGAAGTTGATTTTTGAAAAAGAAAGTAATTACCTCCTGCATTTCAATTAAACTGCCATTGTTTGGCTGGGAGTGGAGTTTATGAAATAAGGAAAGACTTTTGAATTTGTGGTCTTTAATATGTCGTGAAATTTATGCACGCTCTCAAAGCATGCCATTAAAGGTAAAATTAAATTGTTCTAAATGCAAAGAGGTGCCATTATGTTTGGCGGAGTATTAGATAAATAATAGTATGTCATGGAATCTATACAAATAAAAATATTATTCTGTGGTACTTATAAATACATGAAAATGCAGGATAAGTTTGATGCATTTTATTTTATTGTACTTTGTCCTCGATGACGTCAGGTGCTGCCTTATTTGTTTCAAGTTGTCTCTTAATCTTCCCCTTCATAAAATTGTAAATATGAGTGTCAACACCCACTGTTACAATTTGTCATCCGTAAAGAATATCCATATGCGGGAAGGAAGACTGAGATGGTTTGGGCATGTGATGAGGAGGGGCGCGGATGCCCCGGTTCGGAGGTGTGAGAGGCTAGCGTTGGATGGCTTCAGGAGGAGAAGAGGTAGGCCGAAGAAATACTGGAGGGAGGTGATTAGACATGACATGGAGCAGCTTCAGCTTACTAAGGACATGACCCTAGATAGGAAGGCATGGAGGTCGAGGATTAGGGTAGAAGGCTAGTGTTAGTGTGTGGGTTGTAGCTAGCAGTCAGGAGAATTCTTGTGTAGCCGGATTTAGTAATCATAGGTCAGTGTACATAGGTGTCTTTGGGATGTGAGTGTATGTCACTACTAAGTGGGTGTCCTATTTTCTATTGCTTAGTTCCTATTTTTTCTTATTCCGTGTTGCTCTTATTTCCCGTATTTCATATTCCTGTGATTTTATTCTATTATTTCCTATTCTTTATTTCGGTTATGTCATCCATCCCCTTGTTATCCTTATCTTGAGCTGGGGGTCTATCGGAAACAACCTCTCTACTTCTTCGGAGGTAGCGGTATGGATTGCGTACATACCCTCCCCAGACCCCACGCTGTGGGAATACACTGGGTTTGTTGTTGTTGTTGTAAAGAATATCCATATGACCAATGAAATGACGGTTCTGCATTTAATATTAGCCTTTCTCACATGTATATAGCCACTTCTGTTTCTATGTTAATCTCGAGTCTCAAAAGTGCTTGATGCAACTTTTCTCTTAATACTCTTGTAGGTTGTTCAGGTGCTTATATGTGTTAGCAGGATGAACTCTTGGGCCGAAATAGTTCACAGCAAGCTTATTGGCATGTTAACTAACATGTTTTATGAAATACCGGAGATATCTTATAAAGATCTTTCAGCTATCCCTGAGTTTCTTATTCAGCAAGTTGATCTGATTGGAGGAATTGAATTTATATTTGTAGAGGTATGCTATCAATGGTTATAGTTCATGTAAAGTTGTCTGAGAGCATCATGCGGGAGCAGCTTTTGTTTGACATCTTGTGCCTATTGCTAGGAGTTAAAGTTGTGCTGGGAGTCCATCACACGGGAATAACTTTTGCTTGGCATTTTGTGCCTAATGTACGTTTCAAGTGTATATTGTTTCTGGTACAAGCCAAACATTGGGTCAAACTATCTGTAGAAGCTTTCTTTGAATCTGAGCAGGAGGATTAACAATGCTTTCCATTTATGTGTTATAAGTTGTAAAATGTGCAGAATCTCTGAAGAAATTTCATATTATTTGCTGGAATAGTCTAAAGTTGGGGGCTGGGGAGGGGGAGTTTTAATTTTTTAAATTAAAGTTGGAACAGGAAAATGATTTTTACCGCATGCAGACTCTGTGAAATGATTCCATTGTTGCATGAGCTGTCTGCAAAAAAATATTCTGGTCTGCAATCTCATTTGTGATTACTTGTATGTAGCACAAAGAGAAAGGTTTTGTTTAAAATAAGATCTTTCTACCAATGCAGTTAGTGCTTTCAAACTCGAGGGAAGAAAGAAGGAATCTGTACCTGGTGCTTTTTGATTATGCTTTGCATCAAATAAATGAGTCATGCATTGCTTGTGGAACGTCAGACTACAGTCATGATGAGGTCCAACCTGTTGCTATGCTGCTTATGCTTGCAGATGCACCTGAAGCTTTGCATATATCCGTAAAGCTTGGATTAGAAGGCATCTTAGAGCTTCTGCAACGCCCAATATCTAGTGCATTGTCCAAATATCCAAACTCTGACAGACTTTCAATGGTAATGCTAACTTCATTTCTTGCTTATTTTAATTGGCCATCAGACAAGATAATGTGTCATATGAAACATCTGAAAAAGCTTATCCAATCGTGATTGTGATGAACTGGTAAAAGATTGATGCTTCTCATTATATGCTGTTTGATGAGTAGTAATTTGGTTGTGCTTCTTGGTGACTAATCAACATATTTAATAGCCTAAACGTACCTGCAAGGAAATTTGGGTCTCAGAGAAAGTAATTCTCTATATGCATAGAAGATTTTCTCATTGAGTTACCAACTTTTTTTGGGTTTTGGGGGCGGGGGATTGTTAAGACTCGTCGAGGGGTGTATGATGAAGATTCATCCGTCTTCATATTTCCTGTAGTCAAATTGGTCTCTAAAGCACTCCTATATTTACTTCTATGAATCCAGTACCCCCCAAACCAGGGTGATTATATGTTACGGATAAAGATTCTATACACTGAGCTTCTATTCTCTTTTCTTGGTTCAAGGAAGGAAAACCAAAAAGCTTATTCACCCCTAGTTTCGGTCAACTTTGTTGTTAGCATACTTGTTCAAATTTCCTTACATTTGCTGTGTAAGTTTCGTGAGCTTAGTTAGTCTAAGATTCTGTATTAATTCACGTAGTAATTTCCATTTTTCTATTTTTCGCCCGTCTTGTTTGTGTTCCTTTAGAGTTTTTCCACGTGGTGTTGTTTCATACACACAAACATGAGACGTGTTAATTAGCATGAGTTGATGTGAGTTGGATGTTACCATATAGTCACCTCAGTGATAATCTGTAGAAATAAATGCTAACAGAATGATAATTGAAAATGTTTAGACATTTGTGAGTTTGAGTTTTCAATTTCCACTTACAAATTTTCAATTGAATTTGAGTAAGAAAATGCTCTCACACACGTTTACCTTGTGTTCTCTCTCCTACTAGATTTGTAGAGCAACCTTTTTCCGGTTCTCTCGCCGTATTTTATAATCGTGGTGTCTAGGTCAGCTTGCGCTCACCTTGGCGAATCTTACGAGATACTTACCACTTGTTAAGCCTCACATGTCATTACATGAATCCCAACGTCAATTTGTCTACCCGCGTCTGGGAGAACACAACAAACACAATTGTTATGGATGTAGGTACAGTGGTCAAAGCATCCTAGAAGCTCAATTCTATCCAAGGACAAAGATAAAGATGGGAGCTTTAGAAGTTTCAAAAAGGACACTAACAAGATCTCAAGCTACATAATTGCAAAACAAGGTTGTTGGGTTTGAAGTGCAAATAAAGAAGCCGTTAATTTTGGAGGAAGAGCCCAACGCTAAAGGAGATGAGTTGGCTAAGTGTTATAGCTTGTAAAAAGATTAATTGAGGTTCGTGCAAGCTGATAGCACACCAATGTTATCAAATTAGGAAATTGGAGAGCATTAGAAAGAGGCTGTTCTACAATTCTTAGGAGGTAGGAGAGAAAAAACCTTCATAGATGTTCTTGAGCATTTTCTTACTCAGGCTAGACAAGTAGATAGATGCATCCATTTGGATGCTCCAAAACCTCATAAAATTGGGAAACTTTTTAGAGTGGATTTTCAAGCACTGGAGATGCTGATATAAATTGATAGCTATAGAGAAGCTGGGAAAATGGGGAAAATGGTGGCTGAGGTCTTTATTAAAAGACCAAGATATAGAGGTACACAAGAACTCAAGGGACTTACTAACTTTGATGTCAAATTTAAGAGGGATGGTAGAGGAGAATGGGGAAGGGCGAAAACTGTTTTTAAATTAATTTGGTTTCAATGACACAACACATGAGGCTGACGTGTAGGTCATCTAAAAAAGAGGTAGTTTCAAGTATTTTGGGTCTATTATCTGAGGAAATAGGGAGATTGCCGAGGATGTCACTCACTATATTGGTGCAGTCTATAAAATGGAGGCTCGCATCCGAGTCTTATGTGATAGGAAGGTGCCACCAAAATTTAAAGGCAAGTTCTTCAGAGTGGTGGTAGGATCAACTATCGTTATATGGGGCAGAGTGTTAACTAGTCAAGAACTCTCACGTTTAAAAAATGAAAGTGGTGGAGACGAGGATGCTGCGATGGATGTGTGGGCATACTAAGAGAGATTAGAATTAGAAACAATAATATTTGAGACAAGGTGGGTGTGGCTTCGGCGGAGGACAAATGTGGGAAGCGAGGTTGGGATTCTTCGACATGTGATGAGGAGATGCCTGGATGTCCCAGTGGCAAGGTGTGAGAAGTTGTCTACGGATGGTTTCAGGAATGGTAGAATAAGAAATATTGAGGTGAGGTGATTAGACAGAATGCAATTCAGGTTACCTAGGACATGACATTAGATAGGAGGTCATAGGGGACACTAAATAGGTAGAAGGAGTTAGTAGTCATAGTATTACTCTTGTAGTATATTGTCCTTTAGGTTTCTGTTACTATCTGTTGTTTCTCGTACTTTGGCTATTGTATTATTTTGTCGTAGTATTGTTCTGTTACAATCTGATGTTTCTTGTACTTCCATTACTATTTGTTGTTTTTTCTTGAGCTGAGGGGCTATCCAAAACAACCTCTCTATCTTTGAGGTGTAGGGTTAAGGTTTACGTACACTCTACCCTCTCTAGACCCCACTTTGCGGGACTACACTAGGTATGTTGTTGTTGGAATGTAAGGGGGCTAAACAATAGAGACAAAAGAAGGATTATAAAGAGTGTAATGCACAATTGGAAGGCAGACATCATATGCTTTCAGGAAACAAAATTAGAAGGGGATGTGAGAGATTGTTAAAGAAATCTGGGAAGGCAGATGGGTAAGATCTGCTTGTCTAGACGCTAGTGGCATTAGAGGGAGAACTTAAATTTAAATGATATTCCTCCCAACTAAAATTTAAATGATATTCCTCCCAACTAATAGAAAGATTATTAGAAGTCTGTAAGGCAATTTGTTTTCGTCCGTAAAAGCAATTTCTGGTTTGATGGAATGTTCTAATGGCGTTAGGTCATTCGATGGAATGTGAAGGCAATTTCTGGTTTGAAGCAGGTTTAATTATGGTAGTTTGGTGTAATGTAACTACATTTGTGATTTGATGGAATCTTATGGCATTTGGTGATTGGGTGAAATGTAAAGTTACTGTGTTTTGAAGCAATATAGTGAATTTTCTTGCTTTATGATATCATGGTGGTTGTATCTTTGCTTAAAACTTCTACTCTCCTTTACTTAGAACTTATAATTTAAATTGTAAAAAGTGACATGTTAACTTGCTTAAAAATAGGTTAGAAAATTCACTACAATTTTATCAAGTTGCTTTATAAATGCAACTTCACAAATTGTTGCATAATTGCAGTTTGGTACTAAATTGGACAATACATGCCCTTATACTATGCTTGTAGGTCCAAATATTATGCCCTTCGTAAAGTACTGCGTGAAATAAAGAATATTTTGTCCAACAAAGTAACAACAGAGCATAATTGGGCCAAATTTTTAACGGAGGACAAATATGGTGAATATCTCATACTTTAGGGGCATTTTTGACCCTTCTCCAAGGCAAAAGTGCGATAATAGCTGATGTTGCATGGACTCTTAAGTTTTGCCGCCAAACCCGTTTCGACGCGAGACTGATGCGGGTGCGGGTGCTTCTTGTGTCTGAGATTCGGTCAAATGATTTCGGATACATCGACCAAAATAACACATTTGAGCGAAAAAATTAAGATTCGACCGGTGACTTACCTGTAAAAAGTTCGACAGGCGACTTCACCGGTGACTAATTTCTAGTTGTCAATGTCTTGGGGAAGAAAGAGAGAGTTGTACTTCTGGAACCCAGCTAAGCCAAAGGAGCAAACTACAACTTGTTGACGTCCTTTGGGGGAAGAAACAGAGATCTTGATGTCTTGGGAAAGAAAGAGATAACGTCGGTGTCTTTATATTCTTTATTCCTTAGAATATAAAAAGAATCAATATATATATATATATATGTATATATATATATATTTATACATACATACATATCTGTATCTATATCTATATCTATATCTATATATATATAATGTCGGTTGTCTTTATATTTCTTTTTCTTTAGAATATAACAACATACCCTGTGTATTCCTACGAACTGGGGTCTGGGAGAGTAGAGTGTACTCAAATAGTGGTGAGTTAGAGAGCCTGTTTTCGATAGATCTCCGACTCAAGACAAAACAATCTAGAAAAAGTGACCTTATAATAGAGCAAGAAACAACAGGAAGTACCCAAAACAATAGATAATAACAGAAACAAGACTACCACAAAGTAATACTACAACATATCTACTCGAAACACACAAGCATCAACAACAACAACAACAACAACAAACCCAGTGTATTCCCACTTAGTGGGGTCTGGGGGGGG